>NC_056751.1:576155875-576313458 GCF_019279795.1 Protopterus annectens | reverse complement strand
CATCTAAACAGCATACCTCTCAACATCTAAGCATGAAAAATTTGGACAAAGCCAAAAATAATAGGGGCACAAAGGCTTAAAAATAGAGACACACTTTAAATATTGCTTATATAAACTTACAAACTTGCTTTCTTACTTTGCATTAGCATACATTTTTCTGAAGGATATAAAGTCTAAAACTTAAATATATCTGCTATTTTTTGGTGACTTCAGTACTCATTGCTGTATAAGAAAACCTCAAATTTTAGGAAGAACAAAGCAAAAATCTGGATATTCGCAAAAATCTGGGCAGTTGAGATATTTGCCTAACGTCAACAATCAAAAAAACTGACCCAACAGACCACATATTAAGGTAAACCCAATCAGGAAGCTAGAACTTGCTTCTTGGTTTCTACAGCCAATTAGGTCCCTTGCCTCACTGAAGCGGACCTGATTGAGAGCAGCTAACAAGTAAAGCAAGGGACCTGATTGGCTGCATCCATCAAGGAAGGAAGTTCTTTCAGGGGAAAAAAAAAAGTGGAATCCCGCGATGGCGCTGCTGAAATGAATGAGGTGCCAAAGCAAGGAGTGGAAACGATTTTGAAACCCGCGGCTGCTTCATATGGGGGATCTCATAAGTGGGGAGATAATCGGGGGCTCCCCGCGGCCGCGGGTTTGGCGGGTGCCTAACGCTGGCTATGGTGTTGACTGAGTAATAGTGAGTGGGGTGGAGAGCGAGGAAGTTTGAGTTGAACTCGTACACTAGTATATACGAGATATTATCAGGTTTGGAGTGCCTTTGGAATGTAAGCACAGTAGAATGTTGAGTATGGTTCTTAAGATTCCTGATGTAGTTGAATTCTGCTTACGGATTACACTTCAAGAATTTAGATGGGAGCAGAATATATGTTGCAGCGCTTATCATGGTGTAGTGTTCAGCATGCTTACAATATTTAGCATGAGTTATAGTGCTTTTTTAATATCTTTATTAAATCATCACTTAAGGCATAATGAATGTAAAACATGTCAGCGTCTTTCCAGTTAGTTAAAAAACATATGTGGTGTATAATGTATCAGTCTGACATTACGTATATTGCACACTTCTGCCTTTCTTTAAACCTTTTTCCTGCTGAACATTATTCAGCATGTATTGCTCCTACAATTTTCATTTATTTCCGTGTAATTTGCTCCTTCCCTTTTCTAAAGATCCACTTCCAGTTTTTTTATCTCAGTTGGTTTAGCTTTTGATTTTCATTTTCTAGTAATTACTTTTTGGGCAGCCACTGCAGTGGTGGTGCTGTGGTAGCGTTGTCGCCTCACAGTAAGACACTGTCCGGTTCGATTCTCAGCTAAAGCGTCTTCTGCGTGGAGATATGTGTGAATGGGTGTGCCTTCATTGAAGGTTATGCATCAGGGCTGGCAACTCGGCACGTAAAAATCTACTGCCAATCATTAGCGGACCGGAGTTCCGCTATGAAGACCCCTAACTGGGAAAAGCTAAAAGACACAACAACAACACATCATCACCTAATAGTAGAAAGATTGCTTTAGGATAGTTTCTAGATGTTACAGGGTTATCTAGGCTCACAAAATTTATTTTTATTATGAAGGAGATAGCTTTGCGGTATGTCCTTACTAGAGAGGATGCTACACAAGGGTAATACAACTTTCTCCCCATGTTTCTGAGTACAAGGTCAAGTATGTCTGCACCCCTTGTAAGGGTATGGACTATCTAGTCCCAGATGTTTGTGCTTACAAAGTCCAAGAATCTGTGGGCCTCTAAGTTTGGGGTCATGTAAGTATCCCAGTTTATAGTGGGGTAAATTCAGTCACCCATGAGTATGTTATTGGACTGAATGGTGAGAGCCTCCAGTAAGCAAAGTACATGTTATGGGTTTCTTGGGTTATAAAGGGAGACAATATAGCTTGCAAGGATATGGTATGGGATTTTGCCTATGGAAATTTGGATATGGAGAAGGGCAAACACGTTGTTCTGTTTTACTAGTCTTGAGATAAGTTTATTGTTGATATGGATTTAGACACCACCATCTTTGGTCCCTGCTTGTGCAGTAGCTGGCCTAATTGTGAGGAACACATTACAACCCTGTACTGCTGGTGTGTTGCCTGTGGCTTTAAACATGTCTCACTAACTGCACAGAAGTCCGCATTCTCAACAGCAAGGAGAGCCTGGAGGGAGTGGAGTTTCTTGTTAAGGCTCCAAACACTGAGCAGTAACACCTTTAGGTTCCTTGTGTTGGTTTTGTTGTGTCAGAAGGTTGTTAGTTTGGCAATGCCTAACAAAGGCACTTATAGGGGAGGACAATTTTTTTAACAACTTTATTGAATTATCACTTAATACAAAAGCAAACATGCATTTATATAAAAGAAAACAAACCATGTTAATATGGTAAGTTACATTACACATCGCATGGATGCTTTTATACAATCATCACTCCAACATTACATAAATTGCTCAAGTTCTGCCTTTCCTTAAACCTCACTTCTCCTACAAAACATTATTCTGCATGTATTGTTCCCACAATTTCCATTTTTTCTTCTGTAGTTTGTTCCTACCCTTTTCAAAAGATCCTACTTCCTATTCTTTTATCTCTGTTACAATATTCACTACTTCAAGTACAGATGATTTGGACTTATTTTCATGTTCTAGTAATATTTTTTTTGGCAGCGATAAGAAGTAAACTTAACAAGGCCTTACTATGTCTAGACAATTTGGATCCTGTATCCCAGCACAAAAAAAAATAATTTCCTTAGTTACACCCTTTTGCTCACCCAATATTTCTGGTAGAGTACTCTGCAAGGAATTTTTAAAGTCTGCCAGCTCATTAAACTCACAAAACATATGTCCCAGTTACCCCTTTTTCCCCCCATCACACCTCCAACATTTGCCATCTAACTGAGGAAAAACTCTTTGGAATTTGCTTTAGGTATAAAAATACCTATGCAAACACTTCCAAGCAAAAATCCTTAATCTTCTAGCCTGTTGCATACTTGGGAGCCATACATACTGTCAGAAAAATATGTACTAATGTGTGGGCTTAATGCTGATTAGAAACCAAATAAGTTAACACGTTTTTCATTCTATTTTATATGCACTATTTTATATACAGTTGAGTTTCATAGGAGACTAAAAGATGCTTTTTGAAACTGCAGTGTGCTTTCTGGAACTTGCAAGATGCCCTCTGATCTAGTAATTGCTAGCACAGCCATATTCATGTTTATGCCTTTTGGAAATGTAATTGAGAAGCAGGTGATTATCTGCTAGGTCAGGAAGAAATGAATGAACAATGCTATATTCTGTAATGTAATGATTTTAAACAATCAGCTCTGTTAGAAGTATAAGAACATGCACAGCTGCAGAAGTTAGAGATAACATAGACAAAGGACTGTTAGAGAAATGAACTGCAATCTATACTTGCTTTGTGCTCGAATTAGCCATAGTACCTTGAATGGTAACATTGCATATATCTAACCGGTGGTAGCCAAGTCCACGTTGTTTTTCTTAGGAAGTTTCTCACAAAAATTGATAGTACCAGCAGAATATTGCAAGAACAATCACTACGAAATGATGATGACAAAACTTGTGATTCACTACGCCAGCTTGGTAGGCAATGTCTTATTAGAAAATGTATAAAAATGCCTGCATTTCCTGATTCTAGTTAGACAAACTCTGTATAAGCACGTTTTTGTCTCCTTGCTGCAAGATTAAAGTGCCTTAACCTGAACTTACCGTGTATTGAACATTTTTAAAGTATATTTTTCCTTTGACAGTTTGGTCCTTCGGACCGGAAATATCTCTCACTCTAGGCTCAAGGCAGAATTGGTCCCAGTGGCATGTACCCGTATGGAGAAGTGGCCACATCGGCTCTTCTGCTTTGAAAGACCTCCTACTGAATTGTCGTTCGAAAAAGGCCAGCCACTGTTTCTGATCTGGGATTGGAGGACGAGTCAACGTTCCGGTGGATCAACATACGGAGGGTGAGGAAAGGAGGAATTTACATTTTTTCTGTTTTAGATCAGGGACTTGTTACAGTATTGTTTTGTCAGGGAGATTTGCATGTGCAGATTCAGGGACAAAAAGATTGCTGTCTTGTCATAGATCAGGGAAACAGAATAGGTAGGCAGTTATTCTAGATAAACTGTGAAAAGGTGTAAAATTGTGGTACCACGTGATAAAAAGGGTTACGTAACAATTTCTGACTTAGCTAAGGCAACATGGGAAATCAGTGCACGAAAAGTTCCCGAGACCAGTCCTTAACCAAAGACGCGAAATATATGCAATTACAGCGTGCCGATAATGTTAGGTATTATACAAAATAGGTTGATAAATACAAATTTGACAGTAATTTAGATAAACCCTCACTTATGAAACTTGTTAGACAACTTAAAACAGATGCGAAAGGTCAGCTAAAAAAGCAACGACAATTAGGAGTCCCTCAGGCACACAGGTGGCTTGAGGAAGCAAACCGCAGGGAACAAAAGATTAAAAATTCAAAAGCAATGTTCTTAGATAAAGAAGACAATAACATGGTAATAGCAACAGCCCCTCCTCCGCCCCCTCCGCTTCCCTTACCAGAATATGAAGCGAGTGGACAAGCTGATCCACCTCCGCTATACCCAGCTGTTCCTGCAAAACCAAAACCGTTTGTCAGAGATCCTATCGAGACCAGGTCCCGAACACGCAACTTAAGAGGGGATATTGAATTATATGAAATGAATAAAAATTCACAAGCTAGGAGTGAAGAAGAAATATGTCCACTCATAGAGGTACCAAATCCGCAGGCAAGACAGGCAGGACAGGATCCAACTCTTCCAGTATATAGACCGTGGACACCGGAAGACATCCGGAAGCCACAGAGGGAATTCCCCATCCAAAAGTTAATTTTAGAAAATTCTTAGAAGACTTACAAGGCATGAGGTTAAGTTACCATTTGAATGGAGAGGAAGTAGAGAAAGTAGTTAGACAAATCGTAGGTCCAGATTAGCACATGATCAGTGTCAACTGGAATCCCCGTGACACAGAGCTTAGACCACTCCCACATAGTAACGCAGAACTGGACAACAGAGTGAAAGGTCTGACGGACCGAATCTCTGAGAAATGGAAGCCTAGGGCTGATTGGACTTGCATTAATCAGTGCATACAACAAGAAAGTGAAACTGTTGATAGATATTATGCCAGATTATTAGAATGTTTTAATAACCATTGTGGAATGCAGGTACCTGAAAACCAAACACATGACTCCCCATATGAGCAACAGCTAAAGAATGCATTTTTAAAAGGCAGTATTGCACCCATTAGCAGCTTTATTACAAAGCACATGGTAGATCATCGTACAAGTAGATTACAGTCACTACTTGAATATGCAAGACATGCCAAAAGGCATTTTAATAGTAAAAAGAAAAAGAAAACTCAAGTATTTGCAGTAGAAGACGAATCAGAAGTCTTTGTAGTACAAACTGGGAAGAAGGGTAAGAAAAATACCCAGGGAAATAAACAATCTGATAAACGATCAGAGGACTTTGAAGAGAGAAAGAAAAGGGGTGAATGTTTTAAATGCGGGAAAAAAGGACATCTAGCAAGGGATTGCAGGCAAAATAAAAAGGTAACCACAGAAGACAAGGAGGGTGAGGAATGACTATATGATATTCAAGAATCACTGGATAGGAATAAACAAGAAAAGACAAATGCGAATGTGATAGAAGGGGTAAAAGATGTGACAGAAGAAACAGAGGCTGTAAATGAATTCACAGATAATGAAGAAAATTAAATTTTGGACTCAGCATTATTGAGCTTAGAGCTCTACTTAGCAGACACAAAACTGGAAGTTACACTTCTGGTAGAGGGGAGGGAAGTTAAATTCCTGTGTGACTCAGGGGCTTCACGGACCCTGATACATCATTCCAAACTACCAGAAAATTCAGAATCACTTGGACTGCATATTACTGAAAGCAGCTAATGGACAGCTGTATCGGGAGCCACTCTCCCACAACATAGCGATAACCGACCCAGTTTCAGGGATGACCCAGAAAAGCAAAATTGTTGTTTCTGCAAAATGCCCAGTGAATCTCTTGGGCAGAGACCTAATGCAGATATTTGGCATAGCCGTAGTTCCAACTATGCAGGGTATGGAAGCACAGCGACAAATGGATACTTTTGTAGTGCGACCGGAGGGTGAAACATTTTATTGGTACAGCCAGGACTTAGTTACGACTGGTCCAGGGATAGTAACCGAGGAACTGATGAACATAGCCATCAGTAAATCCCCCTCCCTTGTTGCACTGCACTCTATATTACTGTAACAGACCAGGACCTGATAAAGAATATGAGCAAGAACTGTTTAGAAACCATGCTAACAGATTAGTATTACGAAATTTGTACTGGGACACAGAAGGAAACAGTGTAGTAAGCTGTTCATTGCCCCAGGAATTCCTAGCACTTTACAAATCTAATCGATTACCAAATGTAAGTTTAACTAAAGATAGAAATTTGAAGTGGGCAGATCTAGGAAAAAAATTCACAAAGTGGGAAAAGCAGACAGAGTTAGAACTTTCCAAACAGGGAGTACAAAAGCAGAAATTAAATTGGATAACGCAGACACACCTAGCTGTACACTCACAGGCAAGTGAGGATAGCTGAGTAGCACTCTTACTAGAGGAAAAGGAAAAAGCCTTACGAGACATATCAGAGACTCTCTGGTCAACAGGGAAATCAGATGTAGGACTTATTCGTACAGCAGGACCAGTTACTATCACGCCAAAATCAGCATTTAGACCTCAAAAGAGACAGTATCCCTTAAGAAAGGATGCAGAAATAGGAATCAAACCTATAATAGCAGCCTTACTTAAGGAAGGAGTCTTGATAGAATCTCCTAATTCACCATGTAATACACCCATATTTCCTGTTAGGAAAGGAAATGGAGAATGGCGTATAGTCCAAGATTTACAAGCTGTAAATGACGCAGTTATACCCAGGGCACCTACGGTGCCAGATCCACACACTTTATTGAATGATTTCAAACCTCAACAAAAGTATTTTTCTGTGGTAGATATTAGCAATGCATTTTTCTCAATACCAATACACCCTGACACCCAATATTGGTTTGCATTTACATTTCAGGGGAAATGGTATACATATACAAGACTACCACAGGGATATTGTGAAAGTTCAACAATATTCGCACAAGAAATGGCAAGTAACCTGGCGTCATTTATCCCACCGAAAGTCTGTCAGATTTTACTTTATGTAGACGACATTCTGCTGGCAGCCACCACCCAGCAAGAATGCAGAGAAGATACCATAGAACTATTACAATTTTTAGGCACTCAAGGACACAAGGTAAACAAAAACAAACTGCAACTTTGGAAAAAACAGGTCAAATACCTGGGATATGTAATATCCAAAGAAGGCAGAATATTAGATGAAGACAGAAAAACAGCAATATTACAAGCACCTAAACCAACTACCAAGAAGGAAATTATGTCCTTCCTGGTTACTACTAACTTTTGTCGGAGTTGGATTCCAAACTATGCCTTGGAATCTGCTCCACTGACTAACTTGATATTCAAAAAGCCGATGGCAGCACAAGATTTATTACAGTGGACACCAGAAGCAGAATCAGCTTTCTGCAAACTGAAACAACTAATAGCTTCTTCATTAGTTTTAGGATTACCAAACTATCATAAATGATTTTTCCAAACTGTAGACTATAAGCAAGGTTATATGACATCAGTGTTAACACAACAGCATGGGGACAAACAATGCCCCATAGCTTATTATTCATCACAGCTAGACCCAGTGGTGCAATCCTTGCCCCACTGTGTACAAGCAGTAGTCGCAGCTGCAATGGCAGTGCAGGCTTCAGCTTCAGTAGTATTGTTCCACCCTCTCACATTGAGAGTGCCTCATGCAGTCGCAATTATTTTACAGCAAGAAAAAGTAGCATATCTTTCTCCTGATAGACATCTTTCCTGTATGACTATACTGTTGAGCCAACCTCATATGACAATTGAACGATGCACAACTTTGAATCCGTCAACTTTGCTCCCAACCCCTGCAAATGGCAAACCACACTGCTGCCTGCAGGAGATTGAGCAAAAGACACTACCTAGAAAAGATCTCACAGATGTTCCCTTGGATGATGCCAAGGTGACATACTATGTGGACGGCTCGTGCAGGAGGGGTCCTACATGACAGAATCTAGTGGGGTATGCAGTAGTTTCTGATACTGAGATTTTAGAAGCAAAGTCTTTACCACACAACTTATCTGCACAAGCAGCAGAATTGATTGCTTTGACAAGGGCATGTACCTTGGCAAAAGGTAAAAGAGTGAACATTTTTACTGACAGCCAGTATGCGTTTTCTACTGTACATGTTTTTGCGCAGCAGTGGAAAAATAGAGGAATGATAACATCTACTGGTAAACCAATTAACCATGCGCAATTTATTTTAGACTTGTTAGACTCTATTCAGTTACCTCAGAAAGTAGCTGTTTGCAAAATGCGTAGCTCATACCAAGCAACAGGATAGAATTTCAAAAGGTAATGCGAGGGCTGATACAGCTGCAAAACAAGCAGCTTCAGAAGTTTTTCTTTTGAGTGAGGAATTACAACCATCTGAGATTTTAGACCTAGAAATGTTAAAAACAATGCAGACACTTACTACAAATGTAGAAAAACAAAAGTGGATAAAATGAGGCGCAATCCTTGAGAAGGGACTGTACATCTCCAAAGAGAAGAAACCGATTTTGCCATCTAAATTGTTTAGACATGCAGCTTTGTTGAGCCATGGGCAGTGCCATGTCTCAACAGGGGGGATGGTACAGTTAGTGAATTGAGTGTTTACGATGTATGGATTTACAAACTACACAAAAAAAAGTTTTGTGCAGCATGCCATGTTTGTAACAAGCATCATGCACAAGTGGCATTAAAACCTAAGCAAGGGAGTTTCCCTACACCACCGTATCCATTCCATACTATTTGTATGGATTTTATAGAGCTGAACAAATTTGAAAATAAGAAGTACTGCCTTGTCATTATAGATATGTTTTCCAAATGGGTGGAAGCTTTTCCAACTAAAAATCCAGATGCAGCTATTGTTGCAAAAGTCCTCGTTAAAGAAATTATTCCTAGATTTGGCATACCGGAAAAGATTTATAGTGACAATGGCACACACTTTGTAAATCAAACTATACAACAACTTAGTCGTTATTTTGGGATTTCTCTGAAAAATCATTGCGCATACCACCCCCAATCTGCAGGATTAGTAGAGAGGCATAATGGGGTTTTAAAAAACAAGCTTAGAAAATTGATTAGTGAGACACAAAAGAACTGGGTGCACTGTTTACCTCTGGCACTATTGAGCATGAGAACTGTTCCAAATGCAAAAGGGGTTAACTCCTTTTGAAGCTCTGTTTGGGAGGGCATATTATACACCTCAATGGAAGCCTCTCATGCCTGCAGAGCAGGAGGCTAACAGTTCACTTGCAGGGTATATGAGGCAATTTTTGAATAAACTTTTGCAGTTAAATTCTGTTTCAGATAAACAGCAAACCAGACCATCGGAAGCAGCAGTAGCCCAGGCACATGGGTCTGGGTGAAGGTGGTGAAGAAAAAGAACCGGAGTTCTCCAAAGTGGGAAGGGCCATACCAGGTACTACTGTCGACACCCACTGCAGTCAAGATCGCGGAGCGAGCATCCTGGATTCATGTGACACATTGTAAACTGGTTATGAACTTTGAACTGGACAAAAACCTTGTTACTGTTATACAATGAGAACAAAATGACCAGGTATAGAGTAAACAGAGATGCAGAACAACCTCAGAAAATTTACATGATTATTCTGATAGCCGCACTGATAACATTGATCTTTTTGTTGTGGCCTTTCCTTTTCCCAGCCATAAAAGTTGAACTGATCAAACGTGATGAGCAGACCATAGACTGGCACCCGAACTTTAACACTTATCAGGCAATTACACGTGTGTATGCTGAGACTTTTATTGTTTCAAATTGCTGGATTTGCACAGCCATACCAACAGCATACGGGGGGTTATTAATGACTGCAGTCCCCCTAGAGGTCAATGAGACCTGGGAAAATTTGGTTTATGAGACTGTAGCTATCAAAGCACATAAGGTAGCACTGTATTTGCCTGTGACACAAAAGGGAATTGTATGTTTTTATAAGAATGACACAATTCAAGTGGGTTGGAGCAGGTGCAATGTGACTGTACATTACAAATGTTATACAAAAGCAAACAGAATGGATACAGTTTGTAATTCGAATTATGACTCATTTCTTGAGTCCATGCATAAGACTATTGATGAAGTGCAACGTAATCCTGTACTTTTTAAGCAACTGTCTGTAATAGATAGGAAAATGTTTCATGCAGGGCAGCCATTTCGTAGCAAAGTAACTACTAAGGTAGAGGATTGCTATTTTGTGTGTGGTAAGAAAGCATATAAATGGTTACCGGAGAATTGGTCCGGCAGTTGTTTTTTGGGGTACCTGGTTCCGACCATACGGCAGACTGCAGTTTTGCCTCAGGGAAATATTCGAAATACCTGAGATGTAGCCAAGAAAGCTGTCAGGAAGCCTGAAAATCTAGTGGGATGGATTGAGGCGGGCTGGAAAGACCATCATACCGTGGGTACCAAGCTGATGCACATGGACTTGAGTGATGCTGTCATATCGTGGGCAGGCATATTACCTGCATATGGCGCAGTGAAATCGATTTGGGAGCTGCAAAAATGGTCTAAACTTCTCAAAGTAATGAGTAATGCAACTTTTTCTGCTGTTGAATTGATAACTGATGAACTGAATGCTATGAGAACTGTAGTGCTCCAGAACCGTATGGCTCTTGACTTCACCCTAGCGGCGAGAGGTGGTACGTGTGCTTTAATCAAAGAAGAATGTTGTGCGTATATGCCTGATCATCAACATGAGATAAACCACCTTGAGGTGTTACAGCAAGTGTCGACCATGACCAAACCAGGCCCAAACCCTCTGACGGACTTTTTCCAGAATTTGTTTGGGGGGGTGGGGTTCCATCCTAATGAACATCCTGATCGCCATTTGTGTGGGATTACTCCTATTAGGAGCATGTATTTGTTGTGGTATTCCCTGTATGAAAAAGTTAATCAAAGAATTTATAGATATATCAGTTTCTGAGACTTTGTATCAAAGTACTGAAATTGAAGATTTGTTAGAATGTGAAACACTTTCATAAGTTTAAACTGAATGACTCTCTTAACTGCAAATCCTGAATGGAAGAGGTTAGGAGAAGAAGCAAACTGTTTATTCTTTTGAAAACAGAATTAAAAAGTATTAACGGGGGGAAAATGTCAGAAAAATATGTATTAATGTTGTGCTTAATGCTGATTAGAAACCAAATAAGTTAACACGTTTTTCATTCTATTTTATATGCACTATTTTATATACAGTTGAGTTTCATATGAGACTAAAAGATGCTTTTTGAAACTGCTGTGCGCTTTCTGGAACTTGCAAGATGCCCTCTGACCTAGTAATTGCTAACACAGCAATATTCATGTTTATGCCTTTTGGAAAGGTACTCGAGAAGCAGGTGATTATCTGCTAGGTCAGGAAGAAATGAATGAACAATGCTATATTCTGTAATGTAATGATTTTAAACAATCAGCTTTGTTCGAAGTATAACAACATGCACAGCTGCAGAAGTTAGAGATAACATAGACAAAGGACTGTTAGAGAAATGAACTGCAATCTATACTTGCTTTGTGCTCGAATTAGCCATAGTACCTTGAATGGTAACATTGCATATATCTAACCGGTGGTAGCCAAGGCCACGTTGTTTTTCTTAGGAAGTTTCTCACAAAAATTGATAGTACCAGCAGAATATTGTAAGAACAATCACTACGAAATGATGATGACAAAACTTGTGATTCACTACGTCAGCTTGGTAGGCAATGTCTTATTAGAAAATGTACAAAAATGCCTGCATTTCCTGATTCTAGTTAGACAAACTCTGTATTAGCACGTTTTGTCTCCTTGCTGCAAGATTAAAGTGCCTTAACCTGAACCTACCGTGTATTGATCATTTTTAAAGTATATTTTTCCTTTGACACATACATATTCCCATTGTTTCCTTGTGAATTGCTTATCCAATCTCTCCTTCTAGTCTTTTCTAAACTCTTCTGATTGATTGCTATAGTAATCGTGTAATATTTCATAGGTCCTAATAATTTATCCTTTCTTTAACAGCAGCTTCCATTCTAGATTCAGCTGAAAACTCTTAACAGAGCAGGACATTCATTTAGGATTACCCTATCCCTTTCTCTTTGTCTATACTTTGATAGGAGTCCCTGACAAGGAAAGCTGTCTCTAGCCTGCAGTCCAAATGTCTTTTCTGGCCTCTTCCCATTCTATTACCTTTGCCTCTTTAGTTATTTGCTCCCAAACCTTGACTCCTTTGTCAGATTTTTCCAATAAATTACAGCCCCCTCTTGCCTATTCTCTGTACCTCTAATCCCAATCATCCCTATTAGCAGAATCTCCTTTCTCCATTCTCACATTGACTTAGTTCTTAGAATACTTTCTGCTACTTTATGAATATAATATTCTGAATGGCAGTTATTCCACCCGCTTCATCATCCCTTTCAAATTTGAATTATAGCTTCCTGTTTTATAATTAAATGAGCCTTAATTGTGTAGCTCTAAAATATCTCTTCACATCAGGTAATCCTAAACCAGCTTGTTCTAGTGGAAGGATCAATTTGTCCTACTTGACTTTTACCCTGTTACCCTCCCAGATAAAATCCTTCAAGGGTTTATTAATTACTGTCCACAACTTCTCTTCTGGTTTGTAAAAACATGTTCGACATGTATATACAACTAAAGGGACTGAAAACATTTTTACTGTCTGTATATTGCTATTCATGTCCATAAGCAAGAGCTTCAAGTTTCTCAGTTTTTGTATTATATTTTTATTCTCTTACCACATATCCTTAGCTGCCATAGCAGAATCCTTTTTAACCCATACTCCTAAATATGTCATTTAATTGTGTCTCCATATTTTTGGGTATTTCTGAACCAATTCATGTGTGTGTACACAGTTTATAGCTTTAGCCTTTGTTTTGTGTATATTCATTTTATATCTCAAAAATCTTGAAACCATCTCAGAATCTTCCACAAGATTGAGATGTCCTTTTACGGTTTTATCAGTTACAAAATATCATCTGCAAATAAAGCCAAATTTTCTTGATTACCATAAACACTTATAGCCTTGAATTTCTGAGTCACTTATTTTCTTTGTTATTTGCATCATATGCTGAGCTATTGACAAAGGGGAAAGAGGACACTCCTGCCTGGTCCCTCTGCTCAGAACACAACTTATCAGAAAGGATCCCTCCACTTTAATCTTTACCTCCAATCGCTCATATATCTTCCTAACATTGTTATTATTACTATTATTAATTACTATTGTATCAGAGAATGCAAATGCTACCATTGCTCTACTCAAAATCCCAGCTTACTCTGTCGAATGCTTTCTCTGCATTATGACCAACTAACAACAGCAGTATTTTCTTACATACTGCTTCCCTCTGGAGCATCATTTATCTATTAACATTGTCAAGTGTTTGCCTCTCCTCCACAAAACCACCTATATGAAGCTGGGTCTGAAAAATCTTTGACATCGTTAGGTATTACAACCACCATAGCTTTCTTCCAAGTTGTTGGTGATTCACCTCATTTTAAAATGCCCAAAGATCTGGAAAACTTTATCACTTTCTTCCTCAGCTTCCAAACTTCCACAGGACTATCATGTCTTCCTGGAGACATTCTTGCAGATTGGTTTTAAGTCATTATTTTTTATTTCATCTCCTCCTAGCTTAACTGTTGAGCCTCATCTACCTCTAGCCTTGGCATACTTAATTCTTTCATAAATATATCCATTCCTACCTTTTCTTGACTTCTACATTCCTCTGCTTTGTACACATTTTCATAAAATGTTCGAAACATGTATAATACCTCTACAGCATCTCTGGTTATTTTTCTTGATATAGGCTCCCTAAGTTTGGCAGCAACCCTTTCTACTTTCTGTTGCTTAAGTATTGCGCTAAAAGTTTTTGCACTCTGGAGCTAACATCAAGAAACAGTTGCTTAACAGCAACCTTTCTATACTCATGCATATTATCCACATACTTCCTTATTTTCTTTTTAACACTCTGTAGTTGCACCTTTGCTTTTTCTGACAGATTCATCTTATTCGACAATACTTTAACCTTTGTCAGACCCTCTAAATAATGGTTACTTTTTAACCATATTTCTTTTATTACTACCCTATTTTTAAACTCCACGTTCATTTTATCCCACTCACTAGCTAGAAGTTCTGAAGAAATTTCGATCTTCCCTAATAGTTCTCAAACAATTTCTACTACCCATTCCTTAAATTCCCTTTGTTTTAACAAGCAAGTGGGAAAACATTAGTGTCTCATTTTTACTTCATTACTTAGCACTTTGGTTGTTCATTGGTGCATGATTAGAGATAGTTATTGAAAGTATAGAAGATTTCTATTAAATGCACACGTTCCTGTGACATATCATTTTTGTCTAGTTCAGCTCAGTTATTGTACCTTGGGGAATAATATGTAAATTCTCTCACAGTTCCTACTACTCATTTCATATCTTCCATACAAAATATTTTCATACATTTCTTCAGAAATCTAACCTCTTTTGTTATATTTTCCCTTCTAGGTCCTCCAGATACATCCTCACTGTTGCAAATCAAGTTCCAGTTCCCACCTACAAGTAATAATAAATGATTAAAGCTGATGACTTCTCCTAAAATTTTCTTAAGCTCCATAATAGCAGCTTTAGCTGGAATATAAATACATGCCAGTGTAATCCTCCTCCCTTGCCAGTAGTCCTTTACTACTACAGATCTACCATTACTAGTTTTTTCCCCTCTTCTATCAATATTGGAGCTCCTCCTGCAATTTGTATAAGTCCTTGATATTCTGCTGAATATCCATCCTGAAAGCTTTTCTTTATCAAATTCACATGCTCCCTTCTTTCCAAAAGTGTCTCCTGTAGCATTGTTATTTGCACTCTGCATTTTAAATATAATTCATTACTCTTAATTTTATGTCTATGTCTGTGAGGCCATTCACATTTTAAGATATGTTTAGTGTAGCCATTATGATAAGCTATTATTCCCACCTATTATATATGACAGCTTTTTTTAAATATCTATTTCCAGCTTTTCTGTTACATGCACCCACTAATGTTTGGCAGGATGACTTCTTACACGTTTGTTTCTTGTCATCTCCATTTGAACCTATGTCACAAGACTTTCTGTTTTAATGCAAACCCTCAAAACAAACACACCACGAACACCCCCATAACCAATTAACATAAAACAGACACACACAGCAGTGCAATCTTCCAATCATTTTTTTCTTTCGGCTGCTCCCATTAGGGCTCACCATAGTGGATCATCTGTATACATTTCTTCCTGTCCTCTGCATCTTGTTCTGTCACACCATACACCTGTATGTCCTCTCTCACCACATCCATACACAGAAGTTATGTACTTACCATAACTTGGCATCTGTGTTGCCCAATTTCATTATGCATCACCAGTGAGTCTACAGATCCGACCTCGGATCTGACCATTTCTCCAGACTTGCGATCCGAGCCTCAAGCTCCTCCCACTCCCATAATGCCCCATGCCTTCTCTAACACCTCAGATCGAGTTTGCTCCCTTCTCAAAAGTGATTTAGGTTTACAGTACTGTGAAAAACAGAAGAATGCAACCATACTGAAGCTCAAAGTACGAACCTATGGGCTCCCATATCCTCTCTATCACTCTCAGCTGATTTAGGATGGGGGAAGGATGGTGGGATGTGATGCATAATGAATTTGGACAACAAAGATGAAAAGTTATGGTAAGTACATAACTTTTAATCTTATGTTGTCCATTTCATTATGTATCACCACTGGGTCAGAGTCCCCAGCTAAATACATGGGTGGCCCTCAAGGAAGGATATGCCTGAACTTTGCGGAGCCAAAGAATGCTCTGCTTCTAGAAATAATGTCCAGCTTACAGGGAGATACAAATGTGTGAGATTTGGACCAGGTTGCTGCTGCACAAATTCTGCCAAAAGGAGTTCTTGTGGAAAAAGCAGATGAGGTAAACATTGGTCTAGTAGAAAGAGCTCTAGCAGGACAGGAAAGCTGCATGCCATGCTGGGAGTAGATTGCAGAAATACAGTCAGTAATCCACTTGGGTAAAGTAATTTTAGATACGGTCTGACCTAATCTGTTTGTTGAGAAGGAGATGAACAATTGTTCAGATTTCCTGTATGGTTTAGTTATGTGTAAACAGAAGCACAATTGTCTATGTACATCCAGTGAATGCAACATATATTCACCCTTATTGGAATAATTAGGGAAGAATACAAGCAAGTGAATGGTCTGGTTAATATTTGTCTCTGTGGCAACCTTTGGAATGAAGGAAGGATTTGTTCTGAGGGAAAATCTATCTTTAAAGAAGGTAATGTAAGGAGGCTGGGAGGACAGAGCTTGTAATTCAAACACTCTTCTTGCTGAAGTAATGGCCACTAGAAAGACAGTCTTCCAAGACAAGAATTTTAAGTCATGTGAGTTAGCAGGTTCAAAGGGTCTCTGAGTAAGGCCTTGAAGCACAAGAGTGAGATCCCAAAGAGGGGACAGATCTTTTATTGGAGGTCTAAGATGAAAGACTCCACTCTTGAAGGCCCTGTATAATCTAGAAGTGGAGAGGGAAGACTAAAGATTGTTGCCTTTCCCTACATGAAAATTCGAAACAGCTGCTAGTTGTAACTTCACAGTGGGAAAAACTAGCTCCATGCTGAAAAAGTGAACTGAGAAACATAAGAATATCTGAAACAGAGGCAGAAAAAGGATCGATATTCCGTTTCGATGCCCAAGTAGAAAATCTCTTCCATTTACTGTTATATACTTTTTTAGTGGAAGACTTCTTTTTTTGTATAAAATCTTTTTATTTCCTTTTTTTGTGAAAACAGATACAGTAAAATGTAACAATATTAATAGACAGGTAGTAATTTGACCAGAGAATACATTGCTGAATAATAAAACATAAATGCAAAACAGTAAGAACTATTTACACATATGCCAAAATTCCATCACTAATTACATATACCAACTTCAAGCTAGAATATGTTCAAAAAGGGATTTCCAAAATTTTGTAAAGTGACTGTGGGATTTCTCAGTGTAAGTTAAATATTTGTGAGCTAGTAGGTGTTTTGTAGCCAATTGTCTGAAATCCTCCCATGTGAGGGATGCTCTATCTTTGCAATGTAATGTAGTATTTACGTAAAGAAACTAGTGTTATTAATATTCGTTTCTGTAGTTTAGTCAGGCATGCAGGGATGATATATGTAGGAGAGCTAGTTTCCAAGATAAGGTGGACTTTTCATAGCCCATTTTTTCTACTTGGACTCTAAGTGAGCACCCTAGCTTGTAGGTGCACTTGTAGCTCCAGAAGATGTGGAGTAGATCAACCTTGTGACTATCACAATAGGAACAGAATGGAGAGGTGGTTGGGTACATTTTATTTATAATGACTGGAGTAAGATAGGCATTATGAAGTATCATGATCTGTGCATATTTAAGTTTCTTAAGGTGAATAAGTTTGGAGGTAAACTGGATCGCTTGAGATATTTGTATGTTTGTGATTGAAGGATTGATTTCCTTCCAGTAACTAGAATAAATAACTTATTTTTGCATTTTGATTGATAGAATAAGTTTGTAGGAGTTAGATAGCATTTTTTGGAGGTTAGGAGGTTCCATATGGTTTTACAGGTTTGAATGTCATTTACATTGATATCAAGATTGTCTATGACATATTGGCTAAGGTCTCAAATTTGCTTAAAATGATTGTATAGCTTTTAGGGTGATTTAATTGTGTTCTCATTTCAGTGATAGTATTGTTCTTGAAGGGAAATGTATCAGAGATGGTTAGTTTCTTGAGGAGGGGATAATTGTTTAGGTTAATCATGTTGTTATTCATTTTGAGATTGGGGTTAAGGTGGATAGGTTGCAGAGAAGTGAATGCATATTATAGGTTTAATGATCTGAACATCCTTTGTATGATAGTGATTTTATGTTTAATAATTGGGTGCATTTTAAGATTTTTAAAATTTTCGTTGGAAAGGGAGGACCGTGGGGTTTATGGATAGTGTTTTGATATAGTTGTGTAATAGTGTGACCCAGGTTAGAGACCACTGTTGTGGTGAAGGGGTGCGGTCGGCTAATGTTATTAGTCTATTACAGTTTATGATACCACAGCAGAGTTTAAAGTCCAGCAGCCCTAACCCTCCATAATCTTTATAGTAGATCAGTTTATTATAACTGATTCAGACTGATTTGGGGACCCAAATAAATTTGGAAATTGTGGAGTGAATGGTTTTCAAGAGTTTTAGGCTGATACTGGTACTGGACGCATTAAATATATATATATATATATATAGAAATCTGGGTAGAAGATTCTTGATTGTGGCTATTTTAGCCAGGAATGGAAGTTGAAGTTTTGTCCATCTGCCAATATCATGTTGTATGTTTGACCAGAGATTAATAATGTTATTTGTATGTGATTGTTTAGGATCTTGATGGAAGGATATTCCTAGATATTTTAATGAATGGTTAGTTTTAATGCCAGCTCCTAAGGGAGTATGTGGGAAGCTGACAGAGGGAGTTAATAGGGAAGATATTTGTTTTCTTTAGGTTTAGTTTGTAATTAGAGAAGTTTCTGGAGGTCCGAGTTAGGTAGCGAGTAGTAAAGATTTAGATCAGCGAAAGCCGCTAGAGTAATTTTAGTGCTAAAGATATTGGGGATATGGTGGAAAGTTTTCTGAGAAATGAGGAGAAAAAGAGGTTCGATGTATAAATTAAAAAGATAGGGGGACATAGGACAGCCTCGTCTGGCACCATTCTCAATGTCAATTCAAGAAGATGTGTGTTTATTAATTTGTAGGTAAGTATGAGCTTAGTGGAAGACTTCTGAGAAGCAAGTATAATTTCTCAAATGGGAAGGCGAGTCACGACTTTCAAAGAATCAGTGGAAGTTCAGAAACCAAGTGATTAGTCTCACGGATCAGAGATTGTTAATCTGACATTCCAAAAGATGGGAAATTAGATCCTGCCTGGGATCCACTATCCATGGGATATACTTGCTCTGAGAGGAAGGGGAACCATACCTGATGAGGCCAGAAGGGGGCAATGAGGTTAAGAGTGGACTTCAACCTGCTGGCTTTCTGTAAGACTTTGGGAATCAGGGGAATTGGAGGATAAGCAAAGCATACAGGAGACCCAGTGGCCAATCGTGGACTAAAGCATCCCTGGGTGACTCTCACAAGGGGAGGATCAGAGCAAAGTACTTGCTACACATTGTTCAGGGGGGAGAGACAAAAAGGTCACAGCAAGGCTGGCCCCAACGGCTGAATATCTGATTCACTACTGATTGATTCAGGGACCGCTTGTGTGGGCTTAAGATCGATCTGCTCAGTCTGTTCACCAGAACTTTGGACTTCCCAGGAATGTGTGTTGCAATGAGAAAGCAGTTTGAAGAGATCGCCCATTCCCAAACTCTCATGGTGTTGCTGCACAACGGGTATGATCAGGTCCCTCCCTGCTTCTTGATGTAACAAACAATCGACATATTGTCTAAGAATTGCAATTGTTCCCAGAGGAAGGCAGTCCTAAAAGGATTGCAATGTCAGAAGAATCTCCAGGACATTTAAGTGCAATTTCAGGTCTGTCATAGACCACGTGTCTTGGACCATTCTTCCCTGAAAATACCCCACCCCAACAGGGAACCGTCCATGGTCACTGTGGCTATAAGTGGAGGAGAGGTGGAAGGTCTGCTAAGATGAAGGTCGTCTGTAATTATTCACCACTGCAGATGATGCCTGCAAATTGGAGTCAGCCTGACAGAGGTTGAAAATAAATGATAAAGAACAGACCACTGGACCGCTAGGATCCACTAGAGAACTTGCATGAAGAATCTTGCTAGACGGACCAGAAGAATGTCAGCTGACATGGACCATAGGCCATGAGGACCAATCAAGCTGGGGGTGTTGGGGTTTCTAGTAATGCTGTCTCAATGATCTTATTCTCTGTAGAGGTAGAGCTATCAGTGTAGCTGTGTTCAACCTGCATGCCTATGAACTCTATCTGTACAGAAGACATCTTTGATTTCACCAAATTCACTGTGATTCCCACACAATTGAAGAGTTGTAGCATAATGTGAATGGATCAAAGTAATTGTTGTCTTGTAGGTGCCATCAGGAGCCAATTGTCTAGGTAAGAAAACACCTGGAATCCTTGCGGACGGTGGTGGGCTGCAACCACTGTCATGTATTTGAACACCCGTAGGTGGTGGTGAGAACAAAGGGCAGAACTCTGAATTGGTAATGACTGGCTCCCAGCCAGAAGAGCAAATGTCTATTTTGATATGATATTAAGCATCCTGAAGATCTATAGAGCACATTCAATCATCCTTGTACAGTAGCGACAAGTCAGACTGTACCGTAACTATGCGGAACATCAACTTCTTTACAAATAAATTCGGACTGCTCAAGCCTAAGATTGGTCAAAGGTCCCCTGTTTTCTTTGGCACCAAAAAGAAGTGTGAGTAAGTTCTGCATTCTTGATGTTTGGTTGGGACTTACTGGATGAGTATTTTTTTCTAGAAGCTTTTGAACATCTAAAAAGGCATTCTCCCTCTGACTGGGAGGCACATCGGGGAGATATCTCCCAGAAGTGGGATGAGGAAGGGAAAAGGGAATACAGTAACCTCTGGAAATTATATTCAACACCCAGTTGTCATTTACGTTTGCCCAGGCATCTAGGTATAACAACAGTCTGCTCCCAACTGCTTCCAAAATAGGACAGTTGGTCAGTGTCTCAAGAGTGCCGTATGACCTGCTGGAGAAGGGTTCTCTAAAGCCCTGATTTTGTGGACTCCCTCTCCCTCTGGGACAGCATCAACCATTAAATCCTCTCCCTCTGCCTCTAGAAGAGGATTCCTCCTGTGAATCTGGGAAAGACCCTTGAGACTTACAGAACCACATCATCTTCTCATTCCGTTGGTTCTTGGAGAAGGTCTGTTGGGGAGAAGAAAACTTGATCCCTACAGCAGATAAGGTCTTACTTTCCTGCTTGCTGTGGGTAAGAGTTTCTTTAAATGAAGCAAACAAGGAGGAACCATCAAAGGGGGCATTATTGAATGATGTCTTAAAGGGGTCTGCAAAAACTCATCCAAGCATGTCTCCTTAGGGCTATACCTGAACCAGCTGCCTGAGAAGTTCCTTCCGCAGCACGGGAAATTAACCTCATCGGGGAATTAACGATGGAGGACATGGTTGTCAGTTGGGGAGACACCTTCTTGAGGTCCTCCTCCGACAAAGACTGCATCAGAGAGTTCATGATTTCCTTGATCAGATCTCTCTGGAGGCACATAAAGCATGCTAAGTAATTTAATGCTCTCAGTATAAAGGTGGCTGAGGCATACACGCACTTCCCATGTCTGTCCAAAGCCCAAGACTTTATTCAAGGGATGAACAGAGGAGCTCTGCTCGGCTAGCTCCTTCTTAGTGGCTGCAAACACCACAATGGCATCAACTGGGGCACCCTTACTCCAGATCGGACAGTCACTAGGGGGACTAAGGTATTTATTCCCCTCATTTAGGGATGGGCTCCATGGTGTCTGGCTCCCTCCAAACCTGCCAGGTGATGAAGTCAATAAGCTCGTTCACCGGTGGCATCACCCAAGAAGTAGATGGGCCTATCCAAAAGACCTCCAGGAACACTGATTCTTCGGAGGAAGGGGGTTGGGATCACCAGCCACCCTTTTTTAAAGTATTTCCAAAATATGCCCAAAGGAGATGTTGATGAGTGGAGATTGGGGGAACCCTTCCCCTTCACTGAAGTCAGAATCCTCTGTCAACAACTCCAAAGGGGAGTCTAGGTGCTTCCTCTTGCATCATCTCTTCCAATGAACCTCCCCTATAGGATACTCAGGAGAGGACTCAGAAGACAGTGGGGTTCTTTTTGAGAGTAGGTCTGGAGGATCTCCTGGAGGGGCTGACTATTGACAGGATGGATGAGAGCAAAGCTCTGATCAGGAGAGGATTGGGTAGGACCTGGGGGGGAGGGGCAGCATCTTGTGGTTTGGAGAAAGCTCTCTGTACCACCTGGAAGGCGGACGAAGCCAGGACACCCTGTCTCCCCACTCTAGGAGCCAGAGCTACCAAATGGGAGAAGGATGAAGCCACTCCGGATCTCATGCCTCCAGAAGGCATTGGGCCCAAACTGTCAAGGCCCGTGGCCCCCAGGGGAAGAGACAGCTCCAAAAAGATCGGAGCCTAAGCCAACCCACAGGAGTCAACTTTGATGTCGGGTCCAACACCTTCTCTGCTCCGAGGGTATTGGAACGAGCTAGTCTAGGACACTGACAGAGTCGAAGAAAGGCAGATTCCACATTCTGACGATGAGGAAAATCAGATCATGAAGTTCTGAAACCGAGGGTTGGATCAGAAGAGGAGGTTAAGGTCTTGGGGTTGGAGCTCTCAACGTTCCTGCTAGGGTCAGAGAAGGCAAGATCCCCAGCTAAATCTGGACTTTAAGGAATCTCCGCATCATCATGTCCATGTCTGAGTGTGACAGCGAAGAGGATCTCGAGGAGGTTGAAGAATGAGTGGACCTGACTAGGGACAGACTAGTCCAGACAGTCTGTGCTGGGGACGGAGATGTCCTCCAATGTGGAGTACGACTCCAGTTTCTCTGATTTCGGTGTTCCTGACCAGAGGAAGTTTTGTCCAGAAATGAGAAGCTTTGGATCCGTACCCCCTCTACTGTATAATCTGAAAATCTACTTGGACCCGAGGGCTGAGGATCCAACAGTAAAAGACTGTTGTCCGGCGCCGACTCAAGAGCTTCTTGGATCTGAAGCAATGCGAAAACAGGTAGGATTCAACATAGATGGATCCAACAACTTTTGCTGCTTCTCAGGTAAAGACGACGTGGACCCTGGGGCATGCTTCTTAGAAGTGAGCATTTCAGCTCCAGAGGTTGGCAAGAGGCAAATCAGCTTATTGCGCCGATAAGCAAGGGCTCGGGGAATAAAGGCCACACAGATGTCGCAATGAATCTCCAAGTGCCCTGGCTCAAGACAATACACGCACATTTTGTGGGCATCCAAATGGGGAATCTTATGCCCAGAAGTGATGTACCTTTTGAAACCAGAAGGTTTGTCAGACACACCGGAGTTAGTGTACCCATACACAGAAGCGAGTGCATACACACACACACACACACACACACACAAACTTATACACCAAGGATAAAGCAAAAATACCAGGAAATATTTTTTTTTTTTTTGAAAAGAGGAGAACAGAAGAAGAGAAAGAGGAGAACTGTTAGACAGAAAAGCGGAAAGTGGGAAGCAACCCTAATGCCAGTGAGAAACTCTAAAAAGAGTTAGCTGAAAGGGAGGGGAAGTACAAAAAGCTAACCTAACAATGATATATATCTAAAGACACTACGGAAAAAAATGACTAGAACTCACTGTAAGCTAGAAGTAAGAAAAAACACTTATCTTTAAACTGAGGCTACGGAATTGCGTCTTTGCTGGAAGGCGGCAAATGAGATCTGAGGGGTTAGAAAAGGAGTGGGGCATTATGAGAGAAGGAGGAGCTTGTGGCTTGGATTGCAAGTCTGAAGAAATGGCCGAGTCGGATGCAAGGTCGGATCCATAGATACAGTGGTGATGCATAATGAAATAGACAACATATTAGGTTCATAGGTAGGTACTAGGCTATCGGCCCTGGGGCCTATATAAGCCTAGCCAAAAAGGTTCCCTGGCTTTCGCCACCCAAGAAAATAGTTTTCCTGTGCCCCTGTCAAGCAGTTCCGCAGAAGTGATCCCCGGGGTGAATTCTCTATTTCCCATCCAGTCGTCAAGGTTTTTCTTAAAGAGGGCCAATGAGGAGCTTTGCTTGACATGAATGCGTAGTTTGTTCCAGAGTATGGCAAGTCTGTGGGACAGGAATCTATCCCTCCAGCATGTTCTGTTAATTGTGGTGACAAAGTTTAGGTCTGTGGAGCGTGTGGTTCGGAGAGATTGGGATTTCTTTAAAGTGTAGCATGTCCAACAGCGCTGGATTTGACATAGCTTTGTAAGTTAGGCAGAGATCGCCTCTAAGTAGACGATATGTGACGGAGTAGAGATGGAGTTTTTTGAGACGGTCTGCGTATGCCATCTGTTTGAGGCTGGTATTCCTCTTAATGAGGTATTTCTGTGGCCTTTCCAATTGTTGTAGGTGTCTTGTGAGATACATGCCAAATGGAGCATTGTACTCTATAATGGTCTGATGAAGGATGAGTAGAAAGGAACAATAACCTCTTTTTTTCTAGATGAGAACCCTTTTGTGATGAGGTGTGCCATGTAGAAGGATTTCCTGACTACTGTGGTGATGTGGTTATCAAAGGAGAAACTACTGTCCACCTATGTCCCGACGTCTCTTATCACACTTTCAGTGTTTAGTGAGCTACCACCAATGTGGTAGTTCTTGGGTAGCGAGTTTTTCCCAAAGGAGATGATAATGGACTTCTTGGCATTGAGCCTGAGGCCATGACTTTGACACCAAGCATCTGTCTCTGTGAGGCCCTTTTGTTGAACTGTCTGCATCATTCACCACCGTAACAGGTACAAGCAAGCAAAATCTGAGGGTAATGCTACTCAATGCTAGAAGTCTAAACCCCAAAATGCATTCACTCAAGGCACTCCTTAAAATGGAGAACATCGACATCTTTGCAGTGACAGAGACCTGGTTCAAGGCTCCAGAGAGCACCCCTGCATTACCAGACTCTAATTCATACCACACCTTTCGGCCACCTAACCTGGACTGAAACACTAAAGGCAGAGGCATGTCCATATTCATTAAGGATAGCCACACCTCCAGGCTGGTTGCTCAGCATAATGCATCCGAAATTATACAAGTGCAACTAACTCTGGGCAAGACTGCAATCCAAATTGTAACTTGCTACAGATACTCTACCATGCCCCAGGATTCCCACTTCTCATTTCTTGATACACTGGAAAATATTAGGGTACAACCCAACACCCTAATAATGGGCGATTTCAACTACCCCACCATTAACTGGGAAAACTACTCATGTACCAACTTCTTTGCTCAACATTTTCTGGAATTCATAAATTCCAACGCCTTGGATCAATTTATCCACAGCACCACCAGGGGCAGCAATATCCTAGACCTTGTCATTACCCACATGGGCGACCGGTGATCCACACCAGAGGTCAATTCCTCGTTGGTCAGATCCGACCACAATCTAAATCACCGAAGACATCCACATCCCACCCCCATCCCCCATTAAGGAAACCATCGTAAAAAAATTCTCCAAAGCCAACTTCATGCTTCACAAGACAGAAGTGGCAAACTTCATGACACCCATGCAGATGGACAATAGAGGTACAACTGCTCAATCCTACACAAATGCACTTTATAAGCACTTACACGAGTGCATGGATCATGCTACCCCTAATAGAACCACAATGCTATCTTCTAAAAAAAGAAGCCAATCTGGTGTTCCCCTGCCATAAACTAACTCTACAACAGAAGAAAGAAACTATTGCAAAACAGAGTAAAATCCCATGACTGGAGGAACTCCCTGTTCAGCCTCACTAAGAAGCTGAGATCCCTCATAAAATCCTCCAAAGCTAGTTACGAAAACAAAATCACCACCGATTCTAAAGGCAACCACAAAGCACTCTAGAGCTATGTCATGAATCTCAATGGTAACACTCAGATCTGCTCTGAGTTACAGCACAATGGCACTAAATAGACAGAAACAACTGATATTGCCAACAGACTTGCAGACAGGTTCAGTGCTAACTTTACCACCCTCTCACCCTCCAAACGGCCCAACTTAATACTGGAAGAATGCAAAGCCCCTATAATTACAGATGAAGTAAAGACTGCACACTCCAAAGCCATCCATGGGACCAGACAACATCCCAGGCTGCGCACTGCACAAACTACAGAACGAACTGGCACCCCACCTAAGTACCATGTTCAATCATAGGCTCACCTTAGGCTATGTGCCTACCGAATGGCGCACAGCACAGATGTCGATGTTCTCCATTTTAAGGAGTGCCTCAAGTGAGTGCATTTTGAGGTTTAGACCTCTAGCCTTGAGCAGTATTACCCTCAGAGTTTGCTTGCTTGTACCTGTTACGGTGGTGAAATTAGCATTTGAACCTTGCCTAGAAAAGGCACTATAGGGGTGGCAAGAGCCTTAGCCAGTATCCAGAATCCCAGGGGCGACAGGTGCAGGCCATCTCTGGTAAAGCATCGTGGTCTGTCGACCATGTCGTCCCAGACAGACAGATACTGGATCCCCTTAGAATGACACCAGAAGCTTAAACAATTGTTGAAGTCAATCATTTTGTCCTTGTACTGTGGTATCATTCTGGGTGATGGCAGGATACTACTCAGGGTTAGGGTCATACCTGCCTGGGCTACATGATCCGAGAGCTCCTCCATGTCTCTTTTCATGTAGTCCAGGGAGGTACATCTCAGGTCATTCACACCAACATGGACAATGACAGAGTCGTATTTGTATTTGTTGTGGAGTGACCTGAGTGCATGTGTTATGTGGCAGATCTTGGCACCCGACAGGCAGCTGACAGTAACTTTCTCCTTATTTAGCCTGGAGAGCGGGACATCAGTGTGCCTGACTATAGAGTCATCTATGACTAGTGTGTTGGGTACGTTGTTTTGCCTTATGGGCTGAGGTTGAGTGGCACATTGATTTTGTGGGCTGTGTGTCATTTGGGTAGTGTTGGGGGGTGGTGGTTGTCTGCTTTTTAGCTTGGGAGGTCTTTGCTGCTTGGGCAGATTTGTATTGAGAGCCTCAGTGAATGTGGGTGTGTACTTTGTGTTTCTATATGTGGGTTTTTGTATTGTGGGTTTTGAAGGACTATGTGTTGAGTGTAGTGTGGTGCAGGTATTAACCTTCTCCTCTTGACTATCTAGTCCAGTCTTGGCTAGGGAGAGCTTAGCTTCCAATTTGGCTATAAGTGCATCTCTCATGGGTTGTAGTGTTGGGTAGTAGGAGGACAGGGTTGTCAGTGTACATGAGGTAATTGCTACATTGCCCCAAGATGCCCAGAGTCATCAGGTGGACAGGAGAAAACACCGGGAGCTGACCCATGGACATGCCTGGATAGTTGCTTATTAATTGAAGTACTAAGAACTGTTTTCCTCTTGACAAGTGAGGAAAGTCGAGTGCTGTAGTAATTTGTAGTCTATTTAGTGCTTACAACAAGTTCTGAGAAAGTGCTGAGCAAAAGAAAACAGTTTTGAGTGCTGAAACTAAAAAACTGCCTAGTTCTAGCTAAAACTAGTGAGTTTTAGCACCAATCCCAAGAAGAGAAGCAGGCTACAGCCTGTTTGGTGATCCACAGTCTTGTCCCAGATGATGCAAGGGTCTGTAGGCTTGTAGCCTTTTTCTGGTAGATGCCTCGAATAGCAACAAGACCAGTCAGGTATATTAAGCACTGACACTCAATCTGCAACCAGAAATTGTCAGGAACCAATGCACTCTGCTCCTACTCTCACCAGGATCAGAATATAAGCACAGATTCTAAGTTGTCAACTATAAAGCAGTTATTAAGCTTTCTGGTGATCAGCAGTCTCCAGGAAATAATTTAACTGCACTCCTTCTCTCACCAGGAGAAAACAGAAGCACTAATCCCAAGATGACTACTGAGAGGCAGAATGTGGGCTCTACAATAACTGGGGGTCTTGCCATAGATGCTTAAAGGTAAGATGAAAAAAATGGTTTATCCTAAACACTGCGGTGTGCACTAGAAGAGTTAGATGTGAAAGTAGGTAACAAGTTTTACCTGTCTAAAAGTTAAGTTTTAGTGGAGAGTCACTATTTTTAAAACAGCAAGATAGATTGAAAGGGGTGGTCACTTTTGTATTCTGGTACTATGGAATACAGTAGGATGGCCAATAAATGTAAATAGTTGAAGGGTAGTGATTTAACAAAATGATAACTTTGTGCTTACTCACACCTGCCAGTAAAAGCAGAGAGGAAAACAGATACATGGTCAAATTAACATAAGGGGCAGGCAACTAGAAAGACAGTGGTGCTTAAGAACACAACAGTAACTGTGTGGGAAAATTTCTGTTTGACTCACAAGAGACAGAGCTGTGGTCTCTTTTCAAGCTTTAGTATGCAGTTAAAAGCAGAATACAAGTAAAACACAGTGTAAAGAAAACAAATCACAGTATACAAAATAGAAAAAGGCAAAAAAGTAATACAAAACACAACAAATAAAAAGCAAACTAATCTTTCCCTAAGAGCATACTGTAGCAGAATCTGGGTGAGGGTCTTTTCAGCAAAGCTCTGAAATGCTTTATTTTACCCCTTAAATAGAAAGTCCATGTCTTAGGCCTTCCTCTTTTTCTCTTACCTGGCAGCTCCATCCTTAGCATCCTTCACTCAATATACTCAGCAAATGTCCAAACTAATGCAATCTCACCTCTGTGCCTTTGTCTCCAAACTCTCCAACCTGAGTTGACCCTCAAATATACTAATTTCTAATCCTGCCCATCCTCCCCAGACCCAATAGAAATCTTAACATCTTTAACTCTGCCACCTCCAGCTCTGATTCCTATCTTTTCGTCAGTGCCACCATCTCCAACCCATATAACATAGCTGGTCTCACTACTGTCTTGTAGACCTTCCCTTTCAGTCTTAATGGTACCAGTCTGTAACAAATCACTCCTGACACACTTCTCCACCCACTCCACTCTGCCTGCACTCTCTTCTTCACCTCTCTTCTACACTCACCATTACTCTGAACTGTTTATCCCAAGTAACTAAACCCATTCACCAGCTTTATTCCCTGCATCCTCACCATTCCTCTGTCCTTCCTTTCATTCACACAAAAATATTCTGACTTAGTCATGCTGACCTTCATTCCTCTCCTCTCTTGAGCATATCTCCACCTCTCCAGGGTCTCCTCAACCTGTTCCCTACTCTCACAACAAATCACATCATCATCTACAAACATCATCTTCAAATAATGCAGTTTAACCCTCCTGATTGTCCCAACTTGATAGCTGCATACACAGGCATAACTTAACCTAGCATTAAGGTTATCCATACTAAGATGCATTTTATAACCTGTGCTCCTACTTACACCAATTGTTGTCTGTTTTTGTCTTACCTTAATTCCCACCCACTGTGAAAAAGAGTTTATATGCGTTCAGAAAACATTAACCTTTCGCCTTAAAAAAGTGTTGTGGATTTTATTGCTTATCCCTATAGTCAGCTTTTCTCCATGGAAACACAAGTACCAAATGTACAGCTCTGCAAACCTTTCACATTTACTTGCCAAAGAAAAACTTTTCATTACATTCAGTGTCCTCTTAATTACTTGCTTACATAACAAACTTATTAGGTTCACCAATGAAAAAGACAGAACATATAAACTCTACATGTAATATAATCTGTGCATTTTTACACCACATCCCACACATTAACAACTCAAGATTACAGCATATTAACTCACACATGCTTTTGTATATAATTTCTTCACTTTTTACATAGTAATGCCTACATTTCTTAAAACTAAAAAAGAAAAATGGCACATTTACTTCCCAACAAAAATCCCCAGTAGACATTGTTAATAACTTCAACAGCTTCTTCACAGAAACTATCCAGTCTCTAGCCAGCCAACTTTCTCCCAATGACTCTAATTCTAATGCAGCTACACCCAGTACCCAAACATACTTTACCTTCCAACCTTTTCCTACTCAACTTATTCATGCCCTACTTAAGAAACTTAAGGCCCACCACCCTGGCTGCCGACCTCCTCCCAGCAGACTAACTGCAAAAGGCTGCTGACATCATAGCGTACCCCATCTCAATCTTGATCAACAGAACTATATCTGAAGCTACTGTACCCACTATATGAAAATCTCCCATGTCCTACCTCTCCATAAAGGAGGCAATTCCACTGAACTGTCTAACTTTAGATTCATAGCTATTCTGTCACCTCTAGCTAAAATTATGGAGAAGTGTGTACACATACAGCTCATGCACTACCTCACACAGAACAAGCTGTTGCCCAACTTTCAGCATGACTTTAAGCCACACCACAGTACTATTTCTGCCCTCCTCTCTTTCTCGAACGTCACTGACAAAAACCGCAATAATAACAAACTATCCTCAGCACTTTTTCTAGATCTATCCAAGGCTTCTGACATGGTTGACCACAAAATGCTTAGAAATACCTTGAAGGCCTTCTCCTTAAACAACCATGCATTCCAATGGTTTCAATCCTACCTGCAGGGCAGGCAGTCCTATGGCAGGAAGAGCTATCATCTCACCTACCCATCACATTAAGAGTCTCCCACAGCTCAATAATAGGATCCCTTCTTTTCTCCATCTTTATCAATGACCTTCATTCAGTCATCCCAGATGCTACCTGCATTCAATATGCAGATGACTCCACCTTGATTTGTTCTGACACCTAACCAGCTATATATTCACATTAATCCAAAATACCTTCAATATAGTGGAAGAATGGCTCTCCAATCAACATCTTATCCTAAACCCCAACAAAACTAAGCTGCTCCTCTTCTCCCCCACACGCAGGACCCCCCCCTGCCATCCTTCAACATAACCGCTAACAATGGCACTATAATCTCCCCAGAAGCCCAAACTAAACTACTGGGTGTCATAGTTGATAACCTGAAGTTTGGTGCACATATCAATCAAACTATCAAAACCATTAATAAAAAAAGTACAGTTTTGTACCTACCATAAATGTAGATGTTCGAGGATCTACATTGCTGCAGTCATAACCTGTGGGTAGTCCGCTGTCCTCGATCGGCCCGAATACCAAAGAGCTGGGCTGGCGTCGGTCATTGTCGCCTGGAGCTGACGTCAGTACATATTAGTACTTAAGCGCATGACCGACGCCATATCCTCAGTCTTTCTTGCCCCAGATGTCAGAAGGCCTAAGAATGAAAGAAGGCCAGAGCCAAAATAGTAAACACCCAACCACAAACTATAGAGGGGAAGGAGGGAGGGATAATTGGACTGCAGCAATGTAGATCCTCGAACATCTACATTTATGGTAGGTACAAAACTGTACTATGTTCTTCGTCTCACATTGCTGCAGTCATAACCTGTGGGTAGAATCCCAAAGCAAAGGAAAAGGGAGGCTGGCAAACTAAGTAGCATTAGGAGCTGCTAACATGCCCTGTAAAACTGCAGTGGCAAACCCAGCCCTGGACTTGGAATAAAGAGGGAGATGGTAATGTTTAGTAAAAGTGTGTACTGAACTCCAAGTAGCTGCCTCCAAAATATCCTTAGTAGCTACCCCCTCAAAAAAGCAGTAGATGTGGGAGTAGCCCCAGTAGAATGAGGCCTGATCCCAGCAGGAACATCCTTCCCATGATGAGAATAACAAAAAGCAATACATTGACCAATCCACTTAGAAATAGTCTGCTTTGAAACAGCCTTCCCTTGTGAACCCAAAGCAAAAGAAACAAATAACTGTTGACTCTGTCTGAACTCTTTAGTTCTGCTCAAATAATAACGTAACTGTCTGTGGATATCCAAAGAATGCAAGACTTTTTCCCCCTTATTTTGGGGATCAGCATAAAACGTAGGCAAATGAATAGACTGGTTCAAGGCCACATTAGACATCACTTTAGGCATAAAAGTAGGGTTAGTTCATAAAGAAACTCTATCCTTATGGAATATCAGAAAGGGTTCAACTGCCATGAGTGCCTGCAATTCAGATACCCTCCTAGCAGAAGTAATGGCCAACAAAAAAGCAGTCTTCCAAGACAAAAACTTCAATTCAGACAAAGCTGCAGGTTCAAAAGGAGGTAAACTAAGCTTCTCCAACACAAAATTGAGATCCCAGGAAGGAGTAGGAGCTCTACGTGGGGGTCTTATATTCTTTGCCCCTCTAAGAAATTGTTTGAACAAAGGGTGAGAAAATAAAGGAGGGTCACAATCATAGTGAGCAGAAATGGCTGCAGCATGAACCTTCACAGAAGAGAATGACAAGCCTTTGTCCAGTAATTCAGTAAGATACTGCAGTGCAAAACTCAAATTAGGCACTGAAACATCAAAGCCCTTAGCTGTGCTCCAAAGAAAAAATCTCTTCCATTTATCAGCATAAACTTTTCTAGTACTAGGCCGCCTGGCCTCCAAAATGACATCTAAAACCTGTTGAGGAAGCTGAGACCCCACCGGCTCCATTACAGAATACGCCAGGCTGTTAGATGCAGAGACTGCACCCGAACATTGAGAAAATGATTGTTTGACTGGGACAACAAATGAGGAACCTGTGGCAAAGGCCAAGGAGGCTCCTGAATTAAACTCCTCAGCAGAGGATACCAATGCTGACGAGGCCAATCTGGTGCTATTAGAATCATGCAAGGCTTGTCCCTCCTGGCTTTCAAGAGTACCTTGGGAAGAAGAGGCAGAGGGGGAAAAGCATAAACGTGAAGGTTGTTCCAACTGAAAGATAGAGCATCCACTTTCCAAGCATTTGGGTGGAACAACTTTGTGCAAAATTTTGGCAGTTGGAAATTCAGTGGTGAAGCGAACAGATCTATGTCTGGAGCTCCCCAAGCCACGGTCAACTGTTTGAATACCTGAGGGTCCAGTTTCCACTCGTGGGGATCCACAATTTGCCTGCTCAAAACATCTGCTAGGGAGTTCTGTGCTCCTGGCAGAAACCGTGCTTGAAGATTGACGTGCAAACTCAGAGCAGTCTCCCACAAAATCATTGCTTGTCTGCAAAGAGGGTAGGAATGGGTCCCCCCCTGCTTGTTGATGTACCACATGACTGTTGTGTTGTCTGTTTGAATCAACACCTGTCCCGGCTGAAGTAGGTCCTTGAAGGCTATTCAAGGCAAATTGGACTGCTAACATCTCCTTCATGTTGATATGCAAATGTAGTAGTTTGGGAGGCCACGTGTCTTGTATCCATTTTCCATTGAAGTGTGCTCCCCATGCCAAGTCCGAGGCATCCGTCGTTAGGATCTGACTCGCCTCTGGTCGGATCACAGAGAGTCCCTTGTTTAGGTGACATTCCTGAGCCCACCACAAGAATTCCTTCTGGATGCAAGGTATAATCCGAATGACAGTGTCCAAATCGTGGCAGTGTTGAGTCCATACACTTTTGAGATACCATTGTATCTTCCTCATATGCAGTTTGGCATTGGGAAGTACTAGAATGCAAGATGCCATGAACCCCAAGGCTTGAAGGACTGTCCTTGCAGTCAGCCTGGACATTACTGATAACTGCTGGAAGTACAGATGAAGAGTTCTTTGTTTGTCCGGGGTCAGAAATGCCATCTGAGAAGCTGTATTCAGTCTCACACCCAGAAAGCACATGTCCTGAGAGGGCACTAGACTGGACTTTATTTCGTTCACAGAATACCCTAGGCACCTTAAAACTGTCATTACATACTGGAGATGTTGTAGTAACTTGTCCTTGTTTTGAGCAAGAATTAAGCAATTGTCCAGATAAGGATAAATTTGTATTTCTCTCTGTCTGAGGAAGGCAATCACAGGAGCCAGAACCTTTGTGAATACCCTGGGTGCAGTAGATAAATCAAAGGGCAATGCAGAGAACTGATAATGAGAAGTACCAGCCCGGAACCTCAGGAATTTCCTGCAGCTGGTTCTGATAGGGATGTGAAGATAGGCCTCTTTGAGATCCAGGGTTACCATCCAGTGATCTTTGCCTAGCATAGGCAGAAGTTGTTGTAATGTTAACATCTTGAACTTTGGAATGTCTAGGTAGGTATTGAGGATGGACAAATCCAGAATTGGCCTCCAAGTGTTTCCCTTCTTTGGCACTAGGAAAAGGCAGGAATAAAAACCTAGGCCTACTTCTGACGGAGGGACCACCTGGATTGCCCCCATCTGCAAAAGTAAAGAAATTTGCTCCTGAGCCTCCATCCTTTGCTGAGGAGGCACATCCGGCATGCCTTTGAAAGGAGGAAAGGTGTGAAAATAAAACTTGTACCCGTGATTTATTATATCCAACACCCATTTGTCCTGGGTGACCAAATGCCAGTTTTGTTTGAAAAGTCCCAACTTTCCTCCTAGAGGAGCTGCCAGTAAAGAAGGGTCTGGCAGCGGAAGATACAGGTCATTGGGTCTGTTTACGAAAGGGCTGACCCCTGCCCTCACCAGAAGACTGTGCTGGAGAACTTCAAGTCCTAGGTATGAAAGAACTTGGAGTGTGGGCTCTGCCTCTACCATGTCTAGACCTGCCCTTAGACTGATAATCCGAAGAAGGATAAGACCATCATCTAGCAGGCCAATTCCTACTAAACTTAGGGGGCTGCACCTGCATAAAATCCTTGACCGCCTGCATAGACTTAGCCTTATCTTCCATCTTTTTCAAAACTGATTCCACAGGAGGACCAAAAAGCACTTCCGATTGAAGAGGAGCATCCAAAATCCGAGCCTTAACATGCTCTGACAAATTTTGATCCTTAAGCCAGGCATGCCTACGAATAACTGAACCTGTAGCAGCCACCCTGGATGTAGCCTGAAGAGCATCGAAACCACACTGTAAAGAATGCTTGCCAACTTGATCTGATGCATGAACCAACTCCTGGAGCTCCTTACACTCTATACCCTCAGATAAAGCATCCACCTTAGATTTCAATTGACCCAACAAAGAGTTCTGATTCTTCAGCATATGAAATTGGCAATTCAACGCCCTCATAGCTAACGTAGATGAGGTGTACACTTTTTTCCCCCACCTATCTAAAGCTCTAGAATCTTTATCCAAAGGAACTGGATTCTTAACCACAGAAGCCCTAATACCCTTAGGACCTTGAATAATAGTTTCCGGATCAGCTCTAGGACTTTTGTACAAATATTTATGTGCTTCTGGAACTCTATAATATCTGTCCGGCTTAACAGGGGCAGGAGGCAAAGAATCAGGATTAAGGGAAGATTCAGAAAAGACATCCTGAGCAACATCTAAGACAGGAGGAATAGCCAAGGGCCTATGCTGTGGTAGAAACAAAAATTCCCTAAGCCTCTTCCGAGAATCTGAGAAATCCTGGCCTTCCCACTTAAAATGTTCCCTCATGGAATGCAAAGTCTCAGAAAAAGAAAAATCCTCTGGAGGAGAAGCAGAAGGACAGGAATCCTCTGCATCCGAGTCTGAATAAGAAGGGAAATCCTGAATTTCCTCAGCTGAGGAATCAGAGTAGTCAGAGAAATGATCCATTCCCTCTAAATCTGCCTCCACCCTAGGCCTTTTCTCTGGGGGGGGGCATAGAACCCACCCTAGGCCTTTTCTCTGGGGGGGGCATAGAACCCCTGATCAAAGTAATCAAGTCCTCCGCCATTTTCAACATATGTTTTTTAGGAACAGGGGCTGAAGAGCTAGAACCATGACCAGGGCCCACAAGACAAGGTTTGGCCTTAGCATGGCCTTTAGTCACTGAAGTAGAAGGCCTAATAACCTTCTGTAAGGATGGAACTACAGACACCTGAGAAGCACCCTCAGCTGGGCCTAAATCCTGAGAGGTCAACTCCTGTAAAAGTAAAGGTTCCCCCTGGGATTCAGCCGAACCCTCGGCAGGATCCACAGATTCAACCGGAGGCTCCGTAGAACCGGCGTCCGCAACAGACGACTCATCCGGTTTAGACCTCACAGATTTATCTTTACGCTTTTTAGCGGTAGCGGGCGTCGGAGGATCCGACGGCATGTTATAATTACACCTTTTCCCAAAAACAAGCCTGGCACAGTCTAATCTCCTTTTAATGGTGCACTTATTAAATCTAGCACAAAAGCGACAACCGACCACGTCGTGCTCAGGCCCCAAGCAAGGAATACAGAAAGAGTGATAATCCCTATGAGGTATCTGTTTCCCACAAGAAATGCAATTATTAACTTTTTCTGACATCCGGAAACTGAGGCAAGAAAAAGACAAAGATTTCCCCAACAGGGTACTTAGCCCAACTTGGTCTTCGGTCTGAAACTCGAAAAAAGACAATTTCAGAACGCCGAACGGCACTCGCAAATGCTGCTTCTGCTTCGGACCACGCGGCAAGAAAGACTGAGGATATGGCGTCGGTCATGCGCTTAAGTACTAATACGTACTGACGTCAGCTCCAGGCGACAATGACCGACGCCAGCCCAGCTCTTTGGTATTCGGGCCGATAGAGGACAGCGGACTACCCACAGGTTATGACTGCAGCAATGTGAGATGAAGAACATCTTGGCTCTCTTTACAGAATCAAACCTTTCCTTACACCACTTGCTAGAACTGCAACTGCCCGTTCCCCATCTACTATCAACTCTTCTCTACGTCTCACGTCTATTCTCCAACTTAAACAAAACATATCTTAATAAACTATCATTGTGGTATAACCACATTGCCAATTTGCTACTGGCACAGCCTACCGGACACACCATTGTCACAACCTAAATCGCCTAGGATGGCTTGAACTGCCTAGCCTACTGCAGTTCAACCAACTAATAGTGCCACATAAAGTCCTTTACCAACCAGAAAATACACCTGCACTAAAACATGTTATCAGCCCCTACACCAGCATCCGGCCACTGTGATCATCCACTAGACTCCTAGTTCAAACACACAAATCTAACTACTCAGCTGGGGACTCTCTGTTTGCCAATTCTGTTGGAAAAACATGGAACAGACTCCCAGCTGAGGACCCTCACTAACTCAACTCAAAAACAAACTCGAGAAATACTTCAAAACTCATTGGTTATGTCCTTGCACTAACCCCGACTAATGTCCTCTCTATCACTTCGGTGCCTTACCTTCAACAACTTCTAACTTTTTTCTACCACAGCATTTCAGGAAGGGTCAATTGTATAACTGCTGCTCAATGTGTCTTAAACCTGAATGTAATGTTATGTATATATAACTTTGAAAATAATGTTATGTTTTGTAAAGTGTTTTATAATATGTTAGTACTATATGTGCTAAATGCTGGCATTGCTTATGACTGTAATCTGCTTGAAACTAGCATTTACTAAATGTTCAAGGTGTATTATTATTTTGGAGCCTTTCTCCCCAGGCCTATGCTGAAAGTGGACATGTATCCAGTCGGACTATCCCGGTCAACAAATGTAAAATAAATAAATAAATACCTTTATCATATATAACAACAACTGAAAATGCTTTACTATACTACATGCAATTTATATCATGTCATGTCCCATACAAATACCGTTATGAACAAAAAATGTTTTACATAAATTTATTTTTTTCCCTCCTTCCCTTCAGTGTCCTTTTAAACATTTATATCATGAAGTTGGGCATATGCATTTCTGTCCCCCACAAGTTTAAAAAAGTCAACAAAAGTCCAATATTCCCACTTTTTCTTGTAAAGCCATCTTTTAGAGATGGAATCAATGCTTTATAGTCTCACATTTATTCACCAATTTCAATGTTAATGATCTTCTTCTTGTTCATCTCCATCTCCCACCCCCAGAATCTGGTTCAAGTTCAAGGTACTCCCGAGTCTTCTAGTCAGCTCCTGTACTTTTTCTCTCTTTCAAGCATTTTCCTTTGGAGCATTGCAAAATGTTTCACTGGCAAAGTCCCTCTGTAAGTATTTTATCAGAACAATGATAAGCAGAGTCCCCTTCTGTTTGATGGTTCATTTTTTGTTGGACAAACTATTTGTATTTCCTATTTAGGCTGTTCTGCATAAAAAAAAAAAGATTGACCTCCAGGAAAAAATATTCTGAAGACAGCTAGATGCAGCAGCTTGAATCTCACATTTGCCTCTCAAAAGTTCTTGACTGCTGGGATAAATTTACTTCTCTTCTGCCTGGTATACAGTGGATATTCATTTTCCCAAAAGACTTCACTGTCTCCATTTTTAATGCTTGCCCCCTTTGCAGCACTTTTGCCAGGCTCAAATCTTTCTGTGGGTATGAGTGCATATTTACTAATACAGACCTTGGCTGCTTCTTCATGGCCAGGTTTGGAGGATACCACAATGTACCCCGTCAATTAACAAATTCATCTGAGGAATACCAGTCCAGTTGCTTACATGCGCTTTCATAACATTAATACACAGTCTGTTCCTTCCAGTTTCTTTAGTACAGCAGAAATCTCTCAGGGTTTTCCCTGAGTGCTCTGTCTTTTAACTCTACCACTTTTTTGGGGGAGGAGAATGTTTAAGTTAATATTCAAAAGACTAGAGGGTACAAGTACAGACCATCCCTTTGCAAAGCAATGTGGTCTGTTGACCTTATCTACTCATGCTGACAAATATTGTACTCCCTTGGGATGACACGAGAAACTAAGCTAATATTTGAAGTCAATCATCTTTTGCTCATACTGTGGCATCATCCTTTGGTGAAGGAACGATGCAGCACAATGCTATATACATACCAGTCCAGGACACAGTCTGAACGCTACATAATCTCTCTCTTCAAATAGTCCAAGATGTTACATCTCAGGACATTTATACACACAAGGACTATGACAGACTTATACTGGTACTTGTAGCCTTATGACTTGAGTGTGTGAGTGACTTGATGGATCCTGGCTCCTGACAGAAAACTGACCAATCTTACCCCTCTCTCCCCATCAGCCTTCACTTAGGATCCAACTTTACCTCTCTCTCTCCCAGTCAACTTTAGCTCAGGAAATACCATTTTAATACAACTCCCACTGCTATCACTAGGGAACAAGCCCTTAATGATCCCTCTAAGGACACAATCCCAGGATGCCTTCTAAATAGAGTTAAATATATCCCATCAGGCCCTCTGAAATTGCTACTTAACTGTAGTCCCCAAAAAGGCTTTGTGCCTTATGAGTGGAGAACAGCAACAGTCATTCCTCTGTACAAAGGTGGGTCATCTACAGACTATGGAAAGTACAGATGCGCAAGTCTCACTAGTCTCATACGCAAAGCCATGGAATGCCAGAGGAAATCACTAGACACTGGACCCAACCCAATTTGGGTTCAGCAAGGGAAGGTCATGCCTACTCAGCCTGGTGGATTTCTTTGAGAAGGTCACTAAAGCAATGGATGAGGGCAAAATGGTTCACACTGCCTACCTTGACCTGGCCAAGGCATTTGACACAATACCACACTTGAGAACTGTTGAAATCAAGAGGTTAGGTACAAACCATTATGTCATCCAGTGGATAGTCAGCTGGCTCATAGACAGGACCCAGGAAGTTAGAACTGGTGAGTCCACTTCTAAAAAGAGGCCAGTCACAAGCAGAGTCCCTCACGGATTGGTCCTGGAACCGATCCTTTTTTGGCATTAACTTCTCTGAAGTCAAGCCTAATGTCACTGGCTCTGGCTGACTAAATTTTGCAGATGATTGCAAATTAGGAGCAGTCACTGAATCCCCTACTGACATAAATGTTCTCCAGGAAGGGCGGACATAAACAAACAACTGATTGATTGTTAACTGGCAAAACCTAAATGCCAAGAAATGTATAATAGTATCCTTTGGGAAGTCATCCATCCCTAGTAGCTATCATAGTGACAACACACCCGTAAGAGTTGAGCCATTAGTCAGGGACTTAGGCACACACACATGCACAGTAATCTAGCCACTGACTATCATGTATCTACAGTAGTGAGGAAATCATTCCATATTGTGCAACTTATAAGCAAAGGTATGGCATCTAGGTTCAAGAAATTCATTATTCCACTATGGAAGGTTGACATAATGGTTAAGGTGTTTACTTTGCAAACACAAGGTGCAGGGTTTGATTCTCACATGGGATAGTCGGCTAGGCTTAAAATGACCCACAAGAGCAGTTAGCCTAGTAATAATTTATGAACCTATTTGCCATTCATTGGACCCATCATCGAGTACAATGCCCCTTTTGGTATGTACCTACCCAGGCATATCCAACAACTGGAACATCCACAGAGGTTCCTCACTGAAAGAATTCAGGGCGTAAGTAACATGTACTATGCAGACTACCTAAACGCCCTATCCTTGTATTCTGTCTCCTATAGGCTGTTGAGGAGAGATCTATACCTGGCATAAAAAGCATTGTCAGACCCAACTCTAATGGACCGCCTACATATCCTCAGGACAAACAGCACTAGAAATACCCATTCTAAAGACTTAAACCTTGTCTGTGATTTAAATAGGACCTGCTGAAGACAGGTATGTATCCGACAGACTACCCCTTCTCTGGAACAGGCACTCCATCCATGTGAAGCAGAGTTCCTCTCTAACCCAATTAACTGTAACTTGGCAACTTGGATGGGGAAAGGAAATTCACACCTAGTTTGGCACTTATGTCTGTAATGGACACAAGCAGCCTTAAATGGTTCATTTCCCAGGCCCCAGCTTATAAATTATTTCATCGCCCAAGCTCTTGCTTACACTTATCAAGGGTATCAGAACTTGTCAGAGATTTGTGATGCATGGCCAGGCTTAAAAAAGCCCTTGTGGTAATTAGCCTAGTAAATACTTATGAACCTATGACCATGACTTTCTCCTTATTCAGTCTGGGGACCAGAATGTGTGCGTCTCACAATGGAGTCTCCTATGTCTAAAATATTGGGCAGTGTGTTGGCTTGCCTTATGGGGTTTAAAGTTAAGGATCGAAAGAGTGTGGCTGCATGTATTGTGTTGGGTGTTTTGGTGGAGTGCTTTTGGAGTTGCTGCAAATTCTTTTACTAGGACGAATGTCTAGGAGGCCTTTGGGGTGTAAGAAGGTTATTTTTTTAAGTGCCTCAGCATATACTGATCTATGTGTTGGGTCGGTACTATGTGAGGTGGGTGCAATGCTTACATTACTAACAATGTGGTTATTTTGAGTGCTTTTGTGAGAAAGCCTTGCCTCCAGTGACACTGTGTAACTACATTTCTCACATACTGTATCTGCTTCTCTGAGGATTAGTTGGTTGTCAGTGAATAAGACATAATCAGGGTACCCCTATCTACCAAGCTGGAGGTGGAGAAATTAAGAAAGTGCCTATCTGCAATTTCAGGTCTTTTTTAGGTGAACTACAAAGGGGTGGTACAGAAGGGGTTTACAGCAGGACAACTTGGGCATTGTGAGGATTGAAACTACAGCTAGGCTATTATGTATGGCTGAATTTGTGTGGCAGTGATCCTCCGCATGCAAACAAGTCGTTGGTTTCTGCCCAAATGAGCACTAGGTAAAGGTACTGGGAAAGTTTTATATAGAAAATTTAGTTTCCAAGTGCCTTTGTCTATACAAGGCACTGCTAAACATGACTATGTGATGAGCAGCGGAATTTATAGACTCAAATAAAAGTGACTAAACCACCTAAAAAGCCCACCGGCCAACAAAATGACCTAACTTTAAGCCTCCCTGTGCATTTCCCAGCTCAGGCAGACCAGGTTGCCTTTCTACTGCTAGTAGATTATGTTCCCAGCCTTCTTAATGTAAAAACACACTTTATTTAGCCAAAAGTGAAAATGTAACAGAAGAAAAAATTTAAAGAACTGGTTACAGCAAGCAAGTAATGACCACCAGAAAGATGATATTCCAAAATACAAATGTCAAATCTGCTGATTTAAAAGATGAAAGACTTAAATTTGTCAGCCCAAAAGTACATGCCCAAAGAGGGCATGGTCCTTGATGGGAGGACATAAGTGACAAGTACCCCTTAAGAAAGCATTACAAATATTTAAGGAAGCCAAAGAAAGGGAATCAATACTCTTATGAAAACTGGAAATAGCTGCCAAATGAACCTTAATTGTTAAGCAACTTTATCCAGTATCAAAAATCTGTGATAACTTAGAACTGATGGAACAGGTGCAGCAAACAGATCTAAGCTTTAGGTTGTAGCTCATATGGAAAAAAATATATCCATTTGTTTTAAGATTTCCTAGTAAAGGTTTCTGGGCAGATATGAGGATTTAGACCACCCTGCAAGGTTAAGAAGGCTCCATCGCCATTACTGGAAATGAAGTAATCAAGCTGTTACCCACAAGAAGTGAAGGTCTGGTTGAAGCCTAACAGACAAAAAGAGTAATATTCAGAAGGGCCCCACACAGAGGCTTCTCCAGAAGATCAGGCCAAAGCAGGGGGAGCCAAACTTTTCAGAATCAATATGGACTTATGAAAATTACATTGGTTCTGCTCACTTTGTCCTTCTGAAGAAACACGGTGATCAGGAAAAAATTAGACAAATGTATACAAGAGTCACTGGGCCATTTCTGCATGAATACACTTCAAGGATACCCTTCAGTTGAAGAAATAAGTGAAAATATTTTGCTGCATTTTGTGTTGTTGAGGGAAGCAAACAGGTTCCAGCTGGGGTTCCCCAGGTGGTGGAAGAGCTTTGCACAGCATCAGTAGACAGTGACTGGCCAAAATGCTAAAGAAGTAGCTTCCTTTTGGATGTGACTGGCTACCATGAGATGATTCATAGACAGCCGACTCTCACAATCTTATGGATTCCCAACATAGATTTATAGGAAGTACCAGGCTAGTTGCCCTTGCGGACCACTTTAAGCATGGCCAATTTCGCTTTTTGTGTTCAAAATAATCTATCCCATTAGAACATAGGGCCAAGGTTGCATTCTTCCCTGCCAGCTGAAATATTAAATTTTATCAGTGTAGATATCAATAACACCTTAGGAAGACAGTCTGGTTATGGCTTCAAAGGGAAAAAGGAGAGCCTCACTTCTAGAATATTAATGAAGAGAATTGGGGGTCTGTCTGTGCCCATGCACCTTGGATCATCTGCCCTTGAAAATGCTTTTCCCACCCTAAGGCAAAGATATTTATGGTAACAGCCACAACTAGACTACAAGGTAGTAATGCTCTGCCCAAAGTCAGATTCAGCTTAATAACCATCAACTCCAGTGTTCCCTGCAGGTTTTGGACACAAAAGGAATTGGTTCAGAGAATTAATTCCAAGTAACTGTACAGAACACTGCAGCATTCTTAAATGAAACCTGGCAATGGGAACCATGTAAAGTGTTGCTGCTATAGAGTCCAAGGCCCTGAGATAGAGAAAAGCTGAAAAGTACAGTTGTGTACACTTACCATAAATGTAGATGTTTGAGTGTATTCACTGTTGCAGTCATTACATTTGGGTAATCTGCTGGCAGGTTGCCCTCAGTCAGTCTGAATTCCAAAGTCTTGGGTCCTACGTCAGTTGCTGTCTCCTCTTCCGTGACGTCAGGTTGTCAGGGGTATAAAACAAGCAGCCGACGCTGTTTTCTTTAGTTTTTCTTTCCCCAGATGTCAGGTGCCCCCAAAAAGGTAGCAAAAAAAAAATATATATATATATATATATATATATATATATATATATATATATATATACACATACATACATGCATCAATATAAACTTTACCTTCATCTACAAGCAAATCCACCACAAAGGTTGTAGAAGATAGAGAAGGAAAGATAAACTCCAGAATGAAAGGGGGATGGCAGGTGGGTAACCTGGACTGCAACAGTGAATACACTCGAACATCTACATTTATGGTAAGTGTACACAACTGTACTATGTTCTTCGTGTTTCACTGTTGCAGTCATTACATTTGGGTAAAATTCCAAAGCTATGGTTGGGAGGCTGGAGCTAAACAGCATTAGGTGCAGCTATAAGGCCCTGCAGAACTGCAGTGGCAAAGCCTGCCCTGGACTTGAACAGAACTCCAAGTAGCAGCCTCTAGAATGTCTGTGGTTGGTACTCCTCTGAGAAAGGCTGCTGAAGTAGCTGCAGCTCTGGTGGAATGAGACCTAATGCCCTTGGGCACAGGTTTACCATGGTGTAAGTAGCAGAAATGAATGCAGTGGCTTATCCACTTTGAAATAGTCTGCTTTGAAATAGCCTTTCCTTCTGATCTTGCAGCATATGTCACTAGTAATTGCTCAGTTTTTCTTAGAGCTTTAGTCTTGCTCAAGTAGAATCTTAGCTGTCTGTGTAGTCCAAGGAATGCAGAATTCTCTCCCCCTTGCTCTGTGGATTTGGATAAAAGGTTGGCAGATGAATAGTTTGGTTAAGAGCCACACTGGAAACCACCTTAGGCATAAATGTTGGACTTGTCTTCAGAGACACCCTGTCTGGGTGAAATATGATAAAAGGCTCCACAGCCATGAGGGCCTGTAGCTCTGAGACTCTTCTTGCTGAAGTAAATGCTAGTAGCAGAGCTGTTTTCCATGATAAAAACTTTTATATCAGCAGTAGCAGCTGGTTCAAATGGAGGCAGAGTGAGTTTTTCCAACACATAATTGAGGTCCCATGCAGGTACTGGTGATCTTCTAGGAGGCCTTAAATTTTTGGCTCCTCTAAGATACTGCTTTAGTAAAGGATGAGAAAAGATTGGTGGCTCTGTATTATAATGAGCCGAAATGGCAGAGGCATGGATTTTAATTGATGAGAAAGATAGGCCTTTGTCAAGCATCTCAGTCAAGTATTGTAATATCTGAGGAATATTTGGTTTTGCTGTATCAGTTCCTTGTGCTTGATTCCAAGGACAGAATTTCTTCCATTTATCAGCAGAAGATTTTCTAGTACTAGGCCTTTTGGCTTCCAAAATGACATCCATCACAGCTTTACTGAGAGGTGTTGTTTGTATAACTACATCATCAGCCATGCTGCCAGGTTCAGTGTCTGGAGATGACTGCGCAGGATCTGATTGTTTTGCTGGGACAGTAGTTGAGGTTTTTGAGGTAAGATCCAAGCTGGGTATTGAGACAAGTTCCTTAGGATTGGGTACCAGTATTGGCGGGGCCAGTCCGGGGCAATTAGTATCATCTTTGGTTTCTCTTGTCTGACCTTTAGGAGGACCTTGCGAAGAAAAGGCAGTGGAGGAAAGGCGTAAACTGATAGGTTTTTCCAACTGAAGGATAGAGCGTCCACTTTCCATGCTTGTCTGTGATAAGTCCTCGTGCAGAATCTTTTCAATTGATAATTCTGAGGGGAGGCAAATAGATCTATGTCTGGGCTCCCCCATTGCTTTGTTATTATGCTGAAGACTTGTGGATCTAGTTTCCACTCGTGAGGATCCATAAGGTTTCTGCTTAAATCGTCTGCCAGAGTATTTTGCTTTTCTGGCAGGAATTGAGCTTGAAGATGTATTTGGCAAGTCAAAGCTGTGCCCCACAGTGGCATGGCTAATATGCAAAGGGGGATTGAGTGCGTGCCCCCCTGCTTTTTTATATACCACATGACCGTGGTGTTGTCCGTCTTTATCAGTAGTTGTCCTGGATGAAGTAAGTCCTTGAAGGCTGTCAGGGCATTTTGAACAGCTAGCATCTCTTTCTGGTTGATATGTAGATGCATTTGTTTTGGGGTCCATATGTCCTGAATGCATCTTCCCGCCATGTGGGCCCCCCAGGCTTAATCTGATGCATCTGTTGTTAAGGTTTGGCTGGCAGGGGGTACAGTGAAGGGCCGTCCCATGTTTTGGTGACATGCCTTTGCCCACCATAGAAACTCCTGTTGCAGGCAGGGAATGAGAACAATCATTGTTTCCAGACTGTGACAATGTTGACTCCATAAACTTTTTAGGTAACATTGAAGTTTCCTCATATGCAGTCTTGCATATGGAATCAGTAGGATGCAGGATGCCATGAAGCCCAAAGCCTGCAGAATTTGTCTTGCAGATAACTGGGTTTTTGTTGCCATCAGTTTGAAGTAAGTAGTCAGTTGCCTTTGCTTTTCTGGCGTGAGGTAAGCCATCTGGGCAGTTGTATTCAAGCTTGCACCCAGGAATGTTATCTTTTGAGAGGGTACCAGTTGTGATTTCTTTTCGTTTATTGTGTACCCTAGGTATGTTAGAAGCCTTTTCACAAACCCCAGGTGTTGAAGAAGAATTTCCTTGTTCTCTGCTTGAATGAGACAGTAGTCCAAGTAAGGATATATTTGAATACTTCTTTGTCTGCAAAATGCAATTACTGGTGCCAGGCACTTTGTAAAGACCCTGGGCGCAGTAGATAAGCCAAAGGGCAGTGTAGAGAATTGGTAATGCATTAAGCCAGCCTTGAATCTGAGGTATCTTCTGCACGATTGCCTTATTGGGGCATGCAGGTATGCCTCTTTTATGTCTAATGACACCAGCCAAGCATTCTTGCCCAACATGGGCAGAAGCTGCTGCAAAGTCAGCATTTTGAATTTTGGAATGTCTAGGTATGTGTTCAAAATCGATAAATCCAGTATTGGCCGCCAGGCCTTGTCCTTTCTGGGTACCAAGAACAGTCTTCAGTAAAAACCTTGTCCTTTTTCCTGTTCTGGTACTGGCTGAATGGCCCCCATATCCATGAGGGACGTAACCTGTTTCTGTGCCTCTGCCCATTGATTTTTTGGCAGATCTGGCCAACTGTTTGCCACTGACAGAGTATGGAAATTGAATCTGTATCCCTGTGTTTAGCACCCACTCATCCTAGGTTATTAACTGCCAATTTTGAGCAAAAAGTGCTAATTTTCCCCCTAAAGGTGCTGCCAAAAGATAAGTGCTTGGTGAAGGCAGAGGGAAGTCATTGGAACTGTTTTCTGTAGGTTTGCGCTTTATCTCCTCCAGATTTGGAGGTAGAAGCGCCCCATTGCTTTGACCTGTATGAATCTTGTGGCTGGTATCTGGAACCCTTAGGGCATCTGGATTTGCCTCTGTCTGACACAGGAAAGGACCAATTTTTTGTAAGCCAGTGTCTAATGAATCTTGGTGGCTGCGCCTGTAAGAATTATTTTACAGTTTGCATAGACTTAGCTTTGTCTTCCATTTTCTTTAAAACCTCTTCTGCCTTAATACCAATCAGAGTATCATGCTGTAAAGGTGCATCTAGTAATTTAGCTTTAACATGATCAGGTACATTTTTTTCCTTTAACAATGCATGCCTCCTAATCACAGATCCAGTAACTGTGGCCCAGGAGGAGACCTCTAAAGAATCAAAACCACATTGCAAAATATGCTTTCCAACCTGTTCAGCTGCATGCAACAATTCCTGCAATTCTTTATTTTCTGCACATACAGAAATTAACATAATTTTCTGTTTCAGCAATCCCATAACATGTTGATACTTGAGCATATGAAACTGGCAGTTTAAGGCCCTAATTGCCAAGGTTGCAGATGTATAAACCTTTTTTCCCCATCTATCCAGTGCCCTTGAATCTCTGTCAGAGGGGGTAGGATTTTTTGCTGTTGAGGCCTTAACTCCCTTTGGACCCTGTGAAATAGTTTCTGGATCAGCTGCAGGGTTTCTAAATAAAAATTTGTGTGAGTCAGGGACCCTGTAATATCTGTCAAGCTTGCTGGGAGCCGGAGGTAAGGAGTCAGGGGTCAAGCTCGACTCCGAAAACACATCATCCACAATGTCTAAAACAGGGGGTATGGCTAAAGGCCTGTGCTGAGGGAGAAGGAAATCCCCGAGCCTCTTTTTTGATTCTGAGAAATCTTGACTCTCCCAGTGCAAATTGCTCCCTCAAAGTACGCAAGGTTTCTCCAAATGAATAATCCTCAGGTGGTGATGCAGATGGTATAACTTCCTCTGCATCAGAATCCTCATAGGGAGGTATAGATAATTCCTGATCAGAAGAGGAATCAGAAGAAATAGAAACCTGATCTGAAGATTCATAATCAGTGTTTTGCATAGGCCTCTTATCTGGATGGGGATGGGAACCCCCTGATCAAGGTAATCAGGTCTTCAGCCATTTTGATCATCTGTTTTTTAGGCATAGAGGCCTGTGCAAGTGGCCCATGAGTTGCTTTTTTAGTTTTAGAAGTTGCTGTTGTCTTTGGTTTTGCAGCTGTCATCAGTTTGATATAAAAATGTTGAGGCCTGAATACACCCTCAGAAGCCGGTGCCTGCTCAGCGACTTTGGACCCATCCAAGGGAGATCCTTCCGTGGGTCCAATACTTTGAATATCTCGCGGCATGCTGGACTCCACATGGGTGTCTGTAGGGGCATGTGACTCGAAAGTAGCGGGTATCAGGGGCTGCGAAAGTGCCTGAGTACCGGCGAACTGGCGACTGGCTTAGTAGAAGTTTTGTCGCCGGTTTTGGACCTTGACTGTCTCTCTCTGTCCTTTTCTTTGCATTCTTTTATGTACCCCGGTAGTCGGATTGCTATCCGACAGCATTTCTGGGTAGCTAAATCTGTTTCCAAAATACTTTGAGGCAAAACTATACCGACGCTTAATAGTGTGTTGGTTAAATCTAGCAAAAAACCGACAGCCAGGCACGTTGTGATCAGGGCCTAGGCAAGGACTACAGTATAAATGGAAATCCTTATGAGTATTTGCTTCCCACAAGTAATACAATTATTAACTTTTTCTGACATTGGTATGGAGCAAGAATTAAGTTTCCCCAATGGGGTACTTAGCTTTAGTGAAATCTTCGGTTCTGAAACTCAAACTCGAATATTTCAGGAGTCAGCTGACCGGTACTTGCGAAATGCTTCTGCTTTGGGCACCGCGCAGCAAGAAAGACTGAAAAAAATTGTGTCGGCTGCTAGTTTTATACCCCTGACATCATGGAAGAGGAGACAGCAACCGACGCAGGACCCAAGACTTTGGAATTCAGGCCAACTGAGGGCAACCTGCCAGCAGATTACCCAAATGTAATGACTGCAACAGTGAAACACGAAGAACATCCATGTGTACCTGTATCATCTCGGACACAATACTCTTCATGGGCAGGTTTCTGTCAGACAGGAGAAGCTCCATGCAAGACAGTATGTCAGGGCTGCATATGACAAATGTGCCATCTGGACTGGCATGATCTATGGTTTTGTGGTATTTACTGTGACTCAGGGGCAAGAAACCATTCAATAAAACCTTCATGGCCATAATGTGACTCTCCACTGGTGGGGCAGCTAGGAGCTAACTGTCCACATATGGAAATTCACTGGCAACTTGCAGCATCTGGCTCACTGCCATTGCAGACAAGCACTCGGTTAGATCCCTGGGGACAGCAGTAAGCCCAAATAAAAATGTCTGAAACTGGTAATGTCTTGGCTTTTCTTGAAAATGTAGAAACCTCCCAGACACCTGGGTAATCTTGATATTGCAAGAAGCACTTTGGAGGTCTAAAAAGCACATCCACTTTTCTTTGGATAGACAGAGAATGGACTGCACCATGACCATCCCAAAGGAATCTTGGAATGGATGTAGGCCACTCAGGTCAACAAATGGCCTGAGGTCGTTGTTTTCTCTTGGGGAAAAAAAAACTAGTAAAAACTACAGTAGTAACATAACCCTCTCTGATCTAGTGGGACCTTTTAAATTGCAGTTTTGAAGACAGTTTAAACAGTTCTTCACTTTCTGCACTTTTTGGATGGAGTGGTACATCTCATAGGTGAAGAGTCTGACAGGAAAGGCGAGAGGAAAGGAATTATATAGCTTTGGGGTATTACTATCCTAACCCATTTATCCCATGTGATGACCACCATACAATCGTGTGGAGGGACAGTTGACCCCAGACTGCCCCAGATTAGGACAATAAGGTACGGTCTTTGGGATTAGTCAAGTGTCTCAAGAGAAAATTATTGGAGATATACCTAGTTATTTTGATGATTATTACTGCCACTGAGTAAGTAATGATTCTGCAAGTTGTTCTGGCCTTGTTAGTGACTCTTAGATACTTGATTAAGCACCTGAAACAGAGCTGTTATAGGCTCTGCTGCATTCCTGAGAACCATACCTCTCAAGTGTACCTCATTATGAGGAACGTACCTCATTTGGGGTCTTAAAAAGTTCATGTTCCTCGAAGTTCCTCAAAGTTCCACATTGAAATAGTCTGTCACACATTCAGTGTTAGGAATTTATTTAAATGAAATCCTGGTAAATAGAAATTAATCATATTAATTCATTAAAGGTTCTTCTTTATAAGTAAAACCAGCATATTTTAACCATCCTATGACGTTCTTAGTTGAAGTTGTTAGTAAGCCATTAGTATATGTTCCACATTTTCCCCATTTGTTCCACATTATGAAGGTGTGTGTTCCTCATTTTGGAAATGGAAGGTTGAGAGCTATGCTGAGAACAAGTGTTGAGAAGTTACACAACAGCTGTTTTACAATCCTTGTTTCTCTAATTCTATGTTAAATATAGAACCAAAAATCAATGACCTACCAAAGGAAGCATCGATGAAGGTCACCTTGGTATCCTCACTAAAATCAGTAAGATGAAGCCAGTTGTGGAGGTGCATGGCTAATTCAGCAGCTTCTACTCTTGCTGTACCATCTGCAGTGTTATAAACTGCATGTGTGGTGAGGGTGGCTTTGAAGAAATGGTCAACATCTGGGACTGCATCTTGATATTCAAGTCTCCTTTTGGCAACCATTCCAATAAATGTCTTGCCTCATCAACCTGGTATCTCTGGAAATGGAGCAGATGTAACAGTGTACAGCCCTTAGGAAAAGGATGGGGATGCAAAAACACTTAGGTCTATCCAATTCAAGCAACTCTTTATTCGGAGGATGAACAGTGGGACTCAGTAGTGTTGGAGGCCTTCTTAGGGGCTGCAACTGCAACTAGAGGATATGCAACCAACAGGTCTATTATTTGAAAAGCCAAAAAATCTGGTTAGGACTCTTCAGAACGTGGTATCAAGTCAGGGGTTTCCCATGCCATCTTGATCAATATTCGTACCATTTTGTTAACTGTCAAGTGGGGGACAACCTAGGAAAAAAGCTTAGCAGATGAAAAATAATCCTACAAGAAGCACTCAGGAGAGAAAGAGGGGTCAGTGATCGATCTTACCTTCTGCCTCATCATTTCATTATTTCCAAAGTGGTCCCAGACTAGGTGGAAATGCACTATATCATCCTTGTCTACATTCAGGCTGGATGACACATGTGGACAGTCCATGGGCTTTTTTTTCAATTAGTCTTTTTGTTCTTCTTTGGTAGGGGTGACAGGTCAGAGAAGGAAAACTGATCATACCTGTAAGTGACAGAGGTCCTCCTGCAGGACCCCTTTGATACTCTGTCCTGGACAAAGACACTGCAATCAGCGAGTGTATCAGACAAATGTAAATCTCTGATACTGAAATGAGTACAGGCTTCAGGTGGGGCAAATGCAGAGAAGCCTGCATGGATGGCAACAAAGTCCACACTGACATCTTCCTGGGGCCAATGGACTTGATCGTGAATGGCTGACAGAGATGCCATTGGGGTTGAGATTAAGACAAAGTATCAGGCCTATCAAAGCCAAGAAACCAGTGAAGCCAATGCCACTGTCAATGGCATCACTGCTAAAGATCAAAGATGTACAAGCCAAACCCCGCAGTGGCAAAGTTAGACTTGCCATGGTCAAAATGGACAATGACACTGAGCACTGAAGGTCCAAGCCCCAGGACTAAATGAGGTCTTGATACTTATGGTATCTGTGCCATGGACATAGATGATGGTGATAAAATTGCTGTCAACAGCTCAGCATCAAAATATGTAGTCCAACTACTGGGACTGCAGTTTATACTGAAGTAAAAGCTCAGCAACACTTTACTCCTGCAGGTCTACCACCAATCTTACAGGGATCAGGGCCTGTGATCTGCCTGGTTAGAAAAGCCTTGAAGGCTGCACAGAGAAGGCTGTCAAATATGAATGACCTTTAACCATCCCAATGTTAGGAAGAAAGTCTTGAAACTGCACATGCAGGAGCTAAATATGTCTAGACCACTGCTCTGCAGACAAACTGAATTAGATCTGTAACATGCCCAAACTGACCCAGAAGTATTAAGTCTTTCTTGTAAACTTTACATGAGCATGAGAAGTACTGTTAGTCTCAATACATGTAACTAGAGAACTTTCAGAAACTGGTATGAATGTATGTTCCAGAAGGGGAAGAAGTTGAAGGACCATCCTCAAGACTGGACTTCTTCAGAACAGAACTAAGAGGAGCCATTAGAGTGGTCTGATTTAGCCCAATCAGCCTCATGCTGCCTTCTAATTTTTTTATTTTCAAGCTCAAGCAGATCAGTTCCAGTATCTACCTCTACCATAGGCTGCATAACAGCTAAAACTTCCCAGGAAAGGGGCAGGGGAAGACAAACTCTCAAAACACTGAAAAAATGTGAAATACTTACAGGAAATTGGCAGGCAGTACAGTGAAAATGTAAAGTAAAGATCAAATGCAAACAACTACAAAATAAACATTTCCCCCCAAAAATTAATGAAAAAACTCTAAAAGCTATTAGAGAAGGAATCATCTCTTCTTGCAGCAAACTAGATCTGGAAAAAGTCCTTTATCATGCAGGATTATAGGCAAGTTGGAGGAGCAAGCAGCCTAGAAAAGTTTTAGATGCTTTGCTGTCTAAGTCCTAATGGGCCTAGTCTTAAGTAGCTTATGAAAAAGATCTCACCATCTGTGATGTGTTATTTTGTGATGTAGAATGTTTGCCTTTCAAAACCTCCTTAAAGCATCAGAGTTAACTGAAAGTACTTACATTAGCGGTTCATGATCCAGCCTTATACTTACTTCCATCAGGGTCTCCACAGGAACAACTTCTTTTTTTTTCTGATAAATTTTTTTTATTAAGATCAAAACTAAAACATACAGCTGTTATAAAATAACTGATATTTGACACAATAGATAAAAATAGAAAATATTGATACAAAAACAAGTATAAACATGACTATTTACAAAGGTGTTCACTACCTATGGATGAAGTTTGCTATTTAAATAAAAATAAAATTAAACTAAAATAATTTTACTGGTTTACCAGTAGATCATTTATACTTTTCCAATAATTGTAAGTTGTTGTGTTCCCTGATGATCTAGCCCTAACTGTCATAATTTCAAATTTAGAGACTTCCATGAGAAGATCTTTAAAGTTTTGAAAAGAAGGGATTTGAGAGGAATTCCAGTCTTTAGAGATTTCTTTCCTGGCAATGGATAGAACAGACCACAGAATTTAATATTTTTTTGAATTTACACAATTTGGGACTGGAGTGTTAAACAAAATAAGTGATTTGTTGATTGAAAAATTATCTGTAAAGATAGCTTGTAGGAAGTTATTGATGTCATCCCAAAATTTCTTTAAAAGATGACAATCATAAAATATGTGTGCCCGATCCACATTAATAACTTTCTTACATCTCCAGCATAAAACATTTTCTTTAGCTATCTTGTTGACTTTAAACGGAGTAAGAAATGATCTGTTCAAAAATCTCCAAGTAAAAATTCTCCATTTATGTGAGGATGTAGTTTTACGAGCTGATTGGAGTATACATAATTTATCAATATCTGAAGGATAAGAATTATTAATGGCAATAAAAGATTTCCAATAATTTTCTGAATAAATATCTAAGTCTGATTTTATTGATTTGTACATGTGAGAGACTAATTTTATTACAGTCATTCTGTTGAATGAGAACCATTAAATACTGTATTAGCCTGGGGAGTATTATTTTAGTTGTAGAAGGAATAAGATCGAGCTTATGTTTGATATACTTCCTAGCTTCTTGTAAGTCAAGCCAAGAGGATGAATCAAAAGTATTCTCTTCAATAAGAATGTTAAGTGATTTTAACTCGTTATTATTCATCATTTGATACCAAACTAGTAAATGCTTTTGTTGTAAATACATTTTATGATAATCTGTAGTGAAGATGATGATATGAGTATAGGCTATAGGGAAAATAAGAAATATCCAGTATTCATATAATTTGTGTCCAAGAATAAAGTTTTTGAAAGATTTCAAAATTAAAATTATGTAGTTAGATCTATATAAGTGAATGTAATGATATGAAAAAATTCTTTCAATCTCCAAATAAAAGTGTTAAGTTTAAAATATTAATTTCAAAAGTATTATTAGGATTTTGAGATTAACAAAGAATATAATCTTTCCATTTAGCTGAATATTTACTATCTATAAGAAGAGTAATAGTTTTAATTACGGATGAAATAGCATAAAATTCTAGATTAGGCAAAGCAATACCACCATTATCCCAGTTGAACATTTGGATAGATAACACAGTTCTAGGTTTAATTGGATGCCAGAGGAACTTATTAATGAGAGAATTAAACTTTTTAATTATTATATTGGTAGGGGGGTATAGATATAGACTGTATTATATACATGATTTTAGGAAGTAAAACCATCTTTATAAGTGACAACTTTTCTTCCATTGAGAATCTTATTTTTAACCATGACCTTGTTAGAGATTCTATTATTTGAATACTTTTGTTGAAATTTATTTTTAATGTATCTTTTAAGTTATTAGAAATAATTATACCTAGATATGTTATTTGTTGAGTTTGAGGTACATATTTCTTAAAATTATCCTGAATGTTGAATTTTTTTTTGACCAACTAAGAGAATTTGTGTTTTATTATGATTAAATCTAAGACCTGAGCTTTTCTGAAACTTGTTCATATTAATAAATAACTCTGCCAAGGTAGGATTTTTACCCCCCCCCAAAGTAATTAAGATGTCATCCGCAAACAGTTGTATTTTTGATGTTTCATTAAATCCCAAATTATAACCTTTAATGTTATTATTATCCCTGATCAGATTAGCCCATAGTTCCATAATTAAGGTGAATAAAAGGGGAGATAATGGACAGCCTTGTTTGGTTCCTTTTTCAATAGGTATAAATTGTAAAATATAGGAACCTATTTTGACATATGTTTGACAACCAGTGTAAAGTTGAGTAATAAGATTTATAAAATTTTTGGAAAAGTTAAGTTCTCCCAGTAGAATAAGTAAATAGTCCCAGTTTATTGTGTCGAAAGCACAATTTATGTCTAAGCTAATTATAGTTAGGTTATTTTTAAACTTAACTGATTCTATTAAGGTTAATATTCTCAATGTTGTCATACGAGGTTCTGTTAATAATAAATCCAGTTTGATCAGAGTCTACCAAACTAGGAAAGAAATTTTTGAGTCTAGTTGCATAAATAAACATTTTGTAATCTGTATTTAATAAAGAAATCGGTCTGTATGAATTACATTTGGTAGGATCTGTATCCTGTTTTAGAATATGAGTGATAAAGGTATATTTCCACGATGGTGGAATTAAATTTTTAGTTTGGGCTATACTGAAAACAGTGTAAAATCGAGAGAGCTTTTGTAGGTAAAATTTTATAAATTTCAGGGATGATACCATCATTACCTGGGGCTTTGTTTTGTTTTAATTTGTTAATTTGTACTTGAATGTCATTAAGGGTTATTTGTCTGTCTAATGATTCAACTTGTTGAACAGTTAACATTTTTGCGTGTTTTTATTAGTTATGGGGTTTATTAACTCAGTAGACTGATTAAGTTTAGAAAAAAATTCTCTAAATTCATTTAGTATGTTATGAAGACCAGAAACCTTTTTCTTTTTTTGAGGTGAATAAAGTTCCTTAATGTGATTAAATGTATTCATTCTTTTAATTTTGTTGGCAAGCATAGTTATGGATCTAGGGTTTGATGAAAAAGTAATAAATTTAAACTTCTCTAAACTAATCTTTATCTTATGATCTAAAATCTCAAGATACTTCTTATTTAAAGAATCTATATGTTTTTTAATAGTTTTATCTTCCTTGTTTTTTAAAAGGAGTAGATTCAAATTATCAAGTTTTGTTTGAATCTCTTAACTCTTTATCCCATGAGGAAGCTTCTTCTGAACTCTCTTCCTTTTTTACATGAGTTGGTGGTACATTACCATTCTGCTGATCAACTGGTAATGTTTCTTCTTTTGGGGCAGTAGCTTCTGCACAGTGAAACAGAAACATGGATTTTAGAACTAATGAATAAGCAAACACCTGAGTAAGTACGCACAAGTCATAGAGGACTGTTCTATGTCAGTGTACTACAAACAAGCTGGATTAGGCAGAAGAGCTTCAAACTAATTAAAATCCATTCATCTAATATTATAGAACAAAAAGGAATAAGACAAAAATGCACAAGACAAAAATGCACATGGAAATCATGCAGATATTGGAAGCCTTCATTAACAGTTCTTGAGAGATACATGTTCAAGTATGAAAAGAACCATAAGCACATTTAAACAAAACAAAGAAACAACACACATGATCAATATAGACCAATCACATCACTCCAGTGTTTGAAATCTCATCCTACTTAAAACTGGTTTAAGGCTATAGCAAATGATTTGATCACTTTTTTGTTCTTTGCAAGAAATTTTATTAAATACTTTATTTTTGCTTAACAAAAAATACTATAAACAAATTAAAGGTGTTACAATGGGCTCAGCGGTGGCCCCTGCTTTTGCAAACGTAGGATCAGTGGTGTTTCCTCTCCTTGCACTTTTTCATGTAGTTTTGTATTTAAGTATTTAAATTACCATTCTTCGCAACAGTCTTGTTATTGCATATTGAGGTAGAGGGCTACTTTGTACAGGAGACACAGTTTTATATATATCTTTTTGATAAGATAGTGGATATGTAGTTCAACTTTTAGATTATATGTGGTGACCCCAAGTAATTTAGTATATGACAACCTCAAGTTTAGTCTTTTGTGTAGATGATATAATGAAGGTATTTTTGTGATCAGAGCATTGTTTGGGATGAATAGTAAAACTTGTTTTATTTGGGTTCAGCAGAGTGCTGTTATGGTAAGTTTGGAGCTGAGCAGACTAGAGTGGCATCATCTCCACAGTGAATCAGAGAACCTTGTCCTGCTGCAGTATGGAGGTTATTTATGAAAATAATAAAGAAGAGAGAGCCTAGAAGTGAGCCTTGAGGAACATCAATGGTTATGTGTAGATAGGATGAGTAGCATGTTTGCCATTTAACACATTGTGTCCTATCTAAGAGAAAGTTTTTAAACCACATTACAGCACAGGCGGAGAGACAAAGGTACAATAATGTTTTTAGAAGTTTAGTATTTGAGACTGTATCAAATACTTTTGACAGCTTCAGAAATATGGAAGAGACTAGTTGAACTCCAACCTTAAGTTAAGTTACTGTGTTGTGTAAGGACAGGAAAACTATAGTGGTGCTATGTGAAGGGTGAAAGTCACATTGGGCTGGAAGAGTAGGCTGTTTATAAAAAAAGAAACAGTCTCAGAAATGCACTTGTGCTTCAAAACACTTCACTTTACTTGATCTCAACATTACCAAAACCTTTAGAACATGGACTAGAGCACGTTCCTTCTGAATTACTGTCAGCGCTTACGATATGTAGTAATACACACACACACACACACACACACACACACACACACACACACACACATCAGTGATGATACAATATTGTAACCATTCATTCATACATATTAAAGCACTGCAGTATATATAACATTTTTTCTTTAAATTTGGAAACATTTTCAATAATTCAAGTTCTCACAAAATAATTCTGAAAAATAAAGTATTCCAACATTACTACAACATGACAAAAATTATTGCAACTGAAAGATAATTTTGCTTAGAGAATGGGCGACCTGTAGATCGTATACTGATTGGAACGTTCTCCAACAGGGTGTTAATCTACAAATAATTTCCATGGAAAAACAAGTCCCCTGCTTCATGGCACCATATCAAGCTGCCATGGAGCTTGGACTGAAAGTAACTCAATGGGCACCATTATTTTACGCTCATTAAGTAGAAAGTACAGTTGTGTACACTTACCATAAATGTAGATGTTCGAGTGTATTCACTGTTGCAGTCATTACATTTGGATTATCGGTTTGCAGGTAGCCCTCAGTCAGCCTGATTAACAAAGTTTTAGGTCCTGCGTCGGTTGCTGTCCCTTCTTCCATGATGTCAGGTCGTCAGGGGTATAAAACATGCAGCCGACTCCATTACATCAGTTTTTCTTGCCTCAGATGTCAGGTGCCCCCCTAATAGGAAGCAATTAAATATAAAAGTACAATGATATACCTCCAACAAAACAGAAAATACACCAAAAAGCTTTTAAGCATAGTAAAGGAAAGTAGAGGTATAACCAAAAGACGTTAGGGGGCTGGAGGGAGGGTAACCAGGACCGCAACAGTGAATACACTCGAACATCTACATTTATGGTAAGTGCACACAACTGTACTATGTTCTTCGTGTTTTATTGTTGTAGTCATTACATTTGGGTAGATTCCCAAAGCTATGGTTGGGAGGAGGAATTTAAATAGTATTAGGACCAGCTATAAGGCCCTGCAAGACTGCAGTGGCAAAGCCAGCTTAGGATTTAGAGAAAATTGTCAAATGATAATGCTTGGTGAAGGTATGTACAGAACTCCAGGTAGCAGCTTCTAGGATGTCCCTGGTAGGGACGCCTCTGAGAAAGGCTGTAGAGGTAGATGCAACCCTGGTGGAGTGAAGTCTGATCCCCTGGGGGATAGGTTTTCCATGGTGCTTATAGCAGAAATGTATATAATGGCCTATCCATTTAGAAATGGCTTTCTTTGAAAAAGCCTTCCCCTCTGCCCCTGCAGCAAATGCCACCAGCAGCTGTTCAGATTTCTTTTGAGGTTTAGTCCTGTCCAAGTAGAATCTAAGTTGTCTGTGCACATCTAAGGAATGCAGTATCCATTCCCTTTTGTTCTGTGGACTGGGAAAGAAGGTTGGCAAATGAATGGACTGATTAAGAGCCACACTGGATACCACCTTGGGCATGAAGGCTGGATTGGTTCTGACGGCCACCCTGTCCGCATGAAAGATGATCAAAGGCTCCACTGCCATAACGGCCTGTAATTCAGATACCCTTCTAGCTGAAGTGATTGCTAAAAGGAAAGGTGTTTTCCGAGAAAGAAATTTTAAGTCTGCAGTAGCAGCTGGCTCGAAAGGAGGTAGAGTGAGTTTTCCAGGCTGGGGTTGGAGCTCTCCTGGGTAGTCTCAAATTTTTGGCCCCTCTGAGGAACTGCTTGAGCAATGGATGAGAGAAGAGGGGAGGTTCTGTGTTATAATGGGCTGAAATGGCTGAGGCGTGGATTTTAATGGAGGAAAAAGGCCCTTGTGAAGCATCTCAGTTAAGCCTTGTAAACTCTGAGGTAAATTGGGCGCTGCTGTGCTCGTCCCTTGAGATTGGTTCCAGGTACAGAATTTTTTCCATTTTTCTGCATAAGATTTTCTGGTATTAGATCTCTTTGCCTCTAAAATGATATCCATCACAGGTTTACTGAGGGATGGTAAAGGAGAGATTAGGTAATTAGCCAGGCTGCAAGGTTCAGTGTTAGAAGCTGAGGGTGCAGAATCTGGTTCTCCTGCTGGGACAACAGGGAAGGAGTCTGAGGCAGATGCCATTGGGATAGCGGTGACACACTGTGCAGGAGGGGATACCAGTGTTGGCGTGGCCAGTCCGGAGCAATCAAAATCATCCTTGGCTTGTCCTGTTTGATTTTTAGTAGTACTTTGGAGAGCAGAGGCAGAGGGGGGAAGGCACAGACTGACAGGTTGTTCCAGCGGAAGGACAAAGAATCCAACTTCCAGGCTTGTTTGTGGGGAGTCCTTGCACAAAATTTGTCCAATTGGTAGTTCTGTGGAGAGGCAAACGGTCTATATCTGGGTTCCCCCCATTTGCATGTTGAAAATCCTTGGTTCCAGTTTCCACTTGTGGGTCCATGAGGTTTCTGCTTAGCCCGTCTGCCAGTGCATTTAATTTTCCTGGCAAGACTTGAGCTTGAAGGTGCACTTGGTAGCTCAAGGCTGTGTTCCACAATGCCATGGCTAGTCTGCAGAGGGGGCAAGAATGTGTACCCCCCTGCTTATGTACCACATAACAGTGGTATTGTCAGTCTTTACCATTAGTTGTCCTGGAAGAATGTGGTCCTTGAAGGCTGTCAGAGCATTCTGTAAAGCTAACATTTCTTTTTGATTGATATGCAGGTGTATTTGACTTGGTTTCCATTTGCCCTGAATGCACTTACCTGCCAGGTGAGCCCCCCATGCACAGTCTGATGCATCTGTTGTCAGGGTTTGGGAGGCAGGGGGTGGTGTGAAAGGTAGTCCCTTGTTTTGGTGGCAGGCCTCTGCCCACCAAAGGAACTCTAGGCATAGGCAAGGTATGATAGGAATCATTGCTTCTAGATCCTGAGAATGTTAACACCAAAGGCTTTTTAGATACCACTGTAGTCTCCTCATATGCAGCCTTGCATATGGAATTAGAAGAATGCAGGGTTTTGTGGCCACTTGTTTGAAGTAGGTTGTCAAATGGATTTGTTTCTCTGGTGTGAGGTAAGCCATCTGGGAAGTTGTATTCAAGCTTGCTCCCAGGAATATAATTTGTTGACAGGGTACCAGGTGAGATTTCATTTCATTTATGGTGTACCCCAGACAAGTTAGAACCCTTTGTACAAAGGCCAGATGATTCAAAAGTATGTCCTGGCTTTCTGCCTGAATTAGACAATTGTCCAGGTATGGGTATATTTGAATAATTTATTTGCCTGCAAAATGCAATAACTGGAGCTAAGCACTTTGTGAATACCCTGGGTGCAGTAGATAAGCCAAACGGCAGTGCAGAGAACTGATGGTGTGTGTAGCCTGCTTTGAAGCGAAGGTATCTTCTGCAAGATTCCCCGATTGGGATGTGCAGGTATGCTTCTTTTAAATCTAGTGTTGCCAACCAGGCGTCTTTGCCTAGCATAGGACGCAACTGGTGAAGAGTCAGCATCTTGAATTTTGAAATCACCAAAAAGGTGTTTAGAGTAGACAGGTCCAGGATAGGACACCATGAACTGTCTTTTTCTGGGTACCAGGAAAAGTCAAGTCGAAACCTTCTTCCTTTTCTGCTTCTGGTACCAAATGAATAGCCACCATGCTTAAGAGAGAAAGTACTTGTTTTGGGGCCTCTGCCACTGATTTGGGGGTAGGTCTGGCCACCCATTTGGTGTTGGCAACATGTGGAAGTGAAATCTGTATCCCTGGGACACTATATTTAAAACCCATTTGTCCTGGGTAATGAGCACCCAGTTCTTTGCATGAAGAGCAATCTTTCCCCCCAAAGGGGCTGTCAGTTGATAAGTGCTTGGAAATTTTAAAAGGAAGTCATTGAGACAGTTTACCATGGGGGGAGTCTTATCCTAGATTTGGAAGTGGAAGCCCCCCACTGCCTAGTCCTGTGTCCCCTGGGACTGAAACTTGGGTTTTCTGTTGTGTCTGGGTTTGTCTTGAGAAGGGCTGGAAAGGACCAATTTTTACAGGGCCAGTGCCTACTAAATCTAGGAGGCTGAACTTGTACGAAATCTTTAACAGTTTGCATAGATTTAGCTTTATCTTCCATCTTTTTAAGAACTTCCTCAGCCTTGCTGCCAAACAGGCAGTCCTGATTTAAAGGAGCATCCAACAATTTTGCTTTAACATGATCAGGTAAAGATTGCTCCTTAAGCCAAGCATGCCTTCTGAGCACAGACCCAGTAACAGCAGCCCTGCAAGAGGCCTCTAATGAATCAAAATCACATTGCAAAGTATGTTTTCCAACCTGTTCAGCAGAATGCATTAAATCCTGTAATTCTTTATTTTCCACACAATCAGGAATCAACATCATTTTCTGTTTAAGCAATCCAATAACATGTTGCTGATACTTTAACATATGAATCTGACAGTTTAAAGCCCTAATGGCCAAGGTTGCAGAAGTGTAAACCTTCTTACCCCATTTATCCAGCACCCTACAGTCTCTATCAGAAAGGGTAGGATTTTTAGTAGTAGAAGTCTTAATGCCTTGGGCCCCTGAGAAATAGTCTCTGCATCCGCAATAGGATTTTTAAAAAGGAACTTGTGTGACTCAGGGATCCTGTACTATCTTGTCAGTTTTTCTGGGAGCAGGAGGCAAGGAAATAGGGGCCAAACCAGATTCCGAAAAAACATCAACAACAATGTCTAGTACAGGCGAAATAGCTAAATGCCTATATGCTGAGGCAGGAGTAAGAAATCCCTGAACCTCTTTTTTGAATCAGAAAAATCCTGGCTTTCCCAGTGGAAATGCTCCCTTAGAGTATGTAAGGTTTCACCAAAAGAAAAATCCTCTGGAGGGGAGGCAGAGGGAATAGAATCCTCTGCATCAGAATCCTCATAAGTAGATAAGGGCAAATCCAGATCATCAGAAGAATTACAAAAATCAGAATCCTGGTCAGAAGATTCAGAAACAATGTCAGTCCTAGGCCTCTTTGGAAGGAGGGGGGATTGGCTAACCCTGATTAAAGTAATTAGATTTTCAGCCATTCTTATCGTTTGTTTTTTAGGCATAGAGGCCCGAGCATGTGGCCTGGGCGTCTTTTTTTAGGCATGGTTCGAGATTTAGGCCTAAGCGAAGAAGGAGGCATCAGTTTAATATGCAAGTCCATAGGCCTGAATACACTCTCAGAAGCTGGTGCCTGCACAGCGGCTCCAGACCCATCCAAGGTAGAGACATCCGCGGGTTCCATAGTTAAAGTATCTCGCGGCATACCGGACTCTGAATGGGTCTCAGTAGAGGCCTGCGAATCAGAAGTAGCTGGTATCAGGGGCTGTGAAAGCGCCTCACTGAGTACTGGCGACTGGCTTAGAAGATGCGTATTTGGCAGTTTTGGACCTCAGCGGCCTGTCTGTTTTTATCCTTGCGTTTTTTTTTCAGAATCCCAGTAGTCGGATGGCTAACCAATGACATTTCTGGATAATTAAACTGAGAAATGAAATATTTAGAGGTGAAAATATACAGACAATGGATAGTGTGCTGATTAAATAAAGCACATAACCGGCAGCAAGGTACGTCGTGGTCAGGGCCTAGGCAAGAATACAGTACGAATGAAAATCTTTATGAGGTATTTGCTTTCCACAAGTAATGCAATTATTAACTTTTACTAACATCGGAAAGGAGCAAGAAAAAGTTTCCCCAACAGGGTACTTAGCTTTATTCGAAAAACTGTACAAACTGAAACTTCAAAAAGTATATGAATCAGGCAAAACACGTAACCAAAGTCCACTCAGTTTATTAGTTCCACGGCAAGTAAAAAAGAATATTAGTTCCACAGCAAATAAAAAGTAAATTACTTCATAGGTGTAACAATCCAGTTATCAGAGTGCATCTGTTCAGTTATTGTAAAGTGTCAATCAATGATAAAACTTTTTTCTATGGATTGTTAATAAATGGCTTAGGATGAATCCTTATTCTTTAATTTTAATTTCCAACAATGCTGTGGTTTTTAGTAGGCTGTAGGAGTCTTCCAAAGTCTGTATTGTGTTTGTATTCCATCTTCTTGTTATACACTTCCTTGAGATTGCAAGTATTGTCCATACTAGATACATATTTCATTCATTCAAATGAGGACCTTCGTACAATTTAATAATAGTAGAGCTTTAGATAAGTTAAATGATTCATTAAATAAAGCTTGAAAAAGTTTTTAATACCATTCCAAAATGACTTCATTTTAACACAACAGTTCAAGCAATATAAACTTCAATGTATCATCAGAATACAAAAATACTACTACTAAAACACTTTAAATAGCCATGATGAATATCAGACCTTAATCTAATCTGCCACAGGCATTCTCTTTGCTCAACATAGACTACTCCTGTGGTGTTACATTTTCCTACCAACAGAAACAAGTTCTTTGTTTTGATTGTGTTCAAAATATAATTCTGCAACCAGGAATTTGTTTAATGTTCCTAAGAACCAGAAGAAAAACTATTGAACAACACTGAGTACATGCACATTTATATGATAGGCATTTCCCTTGTTATTGATTTCATTTTAACACAGTCAAAAAAAAAATATTATTCCAATCTGCAGTGTGTATTTGCTCAAACCTCCAACATATTCTCTTTGTGGAAGAACAAATTTTAGTAATTCTATCTGGAGTTAAGAATGCTCTGTGCAAGCATTTCCAATTAAAAACTTTCCAGTATTGTGTAAAGGATGTATGTTTTATTGATAATAAAACATTTGATTTAATTTCTTCAGTTAGCTGTAATGAGTATCCTTTTGTTATATAATTCCAATATGAGGATTTGGGTATTGTTTTATAACTTATCAATATCCTGTAAATTTTCAAAATACTATTCCCCATGTCATAATCATTATATATGACTTCATATAGGTATTTCGTAAGTTTAGGTATTTCTTTAAATTTAGAATTACTAATTATTCTGCATAAATCTTGTGAATACGTCAGAATGCTTTGCATAGTTAGCCAATCTTGTTGCGGAATTTTGTATGTTGTTTCTATTGTTTGCATATCCAGAACTTTTAGTTCTTTGATACACTGAAGCAAACAAACAAATCCTTTATGTTCCCAGGAATTAATTATTTTTCTGCATATTTTATGTGGATAGCTCTTTGCAACTATGAATGGTGTTAAAAGATCAAACCAGATTTTTAAATCGATATTTGCATTAATAATTTTCCTAAATGAGTCAATGTAATAATTAATCATACGAGTTTTAGTGGGCTTAGTTATGTTATATTGCATACCAATACATATTATATGCCATGGCAAATTTTTATCTATTATTTGAATTTATTTGTAAACCATATTCATTTATTGATATTACCGTTCGCAATTCTTTCCAATTTGCAGAATAATTTGGACTTATCCAATCTGAGATTGTTTTAGTTACTGATGCTTTTATATACGTTTCTATATCAGGAAAGTTTAATCCTCCCAGTTTCTATGGTCTGTTGTGATGTATTAAAGCTATTCTGTTTGTTTTGGGAAACCATAAAAATTGTGTTAGGCATGAGATTATTTCTTTGAGTATATTCCTTTCTGGTAACATTTGTATTGCCAAAGCTATATATAGAATCTTGGGTAGTAAAAATACTTTTATTAACTGTAGTCTATCTTCAAATGTTATTTTATTACACTTTTCCACTGAGATTTTGATTGCATTGATGATATTATTGTAGTTTTTTGAGACTAATTCATTATTAGCCTTGCATAACTCAATTCCTAGATATTTTAAGTTAGATTCTTGTTTCCCTACAATGCGATTCCCCTTCCTCTGCAATTCTTTTTTTTTTTTATTTAAAAATAAAAATTTTGATTTTGATTTACTGAAATGGAGTCCTGAAGTCCTATAAAATGTGTCAATTAAAATAGCCAAGTCTTCTAATGTCTCTTGTATTGGATAATGTTAACAATATGTCATCAGCAAAGAGCATTACTTTAGAATTGTATTGTTCATAAACATCTACGCCTTTGATTTTTCTATTGTTACGTATTGAATCTGCCAATATTTCAATAGCCAAAGCAAATATAATCTGTGACATGGGACATCCTTGTTTAGTACCCTTTGTTATATGTAAAGATTCAGAGGTGAAAGGACCTAACTTAACATACACTAAATTATTTGTATACATACATTATATATATATATATATATATATATATATATATATATATATACATATACATATATATATATATATATTCTTTAGTAGATGAACAAAGGAAGGAGGAAATTCAAACAACACCAGAATTTTGAATAAATAGTCCCAATTTAAGGACTCAAAGGCTTTCTCTATATCTAAGCCAATTATAAGTGTTTCTTTATTAACATAATCTAGAAGAGAAATTATCATTTTAATGTTGTCATGTGTGTCTATGATATATAAATCCAGTTTGATCATTATTTGTTTTGGGTAGTGGTATTCTCATTCTGTTAGTTAATATTGTCATAAATACCTTATAGTCATTATTTAATAATGATATAGGTCTATAAGAGGTATAGAGGTTTGGGAATTTGTTTTCCTTTAGGATTGGTGTGATTAAGGAATATCTCCAAGAGGGTGGTATTAGAACACGTGACTGAATTTCTAATAGAGTTTTATAGAAGAGGGATAGTATCTTTGAAGTAAAAAGTTTATATATTTCCATAATTATGCCATCTACACCTGGAGCTTAATTATTTTTACCTTCTTTTATTGTATCTGTAATTTCTATGTAGGATATGGGTGCTTGTATATCTAGTTTCAATTTTTTAGTATTGTTTTTATATTAGAACATTTTTCATCTAGATTTAATTGAGTGATATGTATATTTTCTTTCTGGAATGTTCCATATAGTGATTTCTGTAGGCATCAAGAATGCCACCTATATCCGAGACTTTTTCCCTTTCTTTTCATGGAAGATACTTTTACTGTTATTAGCTTTTGGTTGTATTTTGATTCTTGTGGATACATTATGTAGATATTTGGGAGAAGTGGCCAAGGTATTCATTTTTAGTTTTTCTAAAGCTAAACTAGTTTTGTGTGTTAGAATTTTGTTGTATTTATTGTTTAATACTTCTACTTCCTTTTTCATCTCCAAATGATTTTGATTTGTATTTAGCTTTTACTGACAAAAGTTTGGATTGTAGATCTAAATTCAGAATCCCATTCTCTGCTTTTTTTATACCACATTAGGGTTTTACCACATATGCAAGCTTTTAATGAGTCCCATATCATTATTTTATTTATCTCTGTGGTGTAATTAATATCTAAGAAGAACTGTAATTCAGATAATAACCAGAGTTTAAACCCTTTCATTTTAGTTATATATGCTGGAATTCTGGAGTTAAAGATTAATGGTTTGTACCCATTTTGAAGTTTTAGTATCAATGAATTGTGGTCTGAAAAGGAGCAGGGAATGATTGAGAAATTAATGATTTCAGAGTGTAAGTCAAGGGCAGCAAATATTTCATATATTCTAGTTGGAGTACCAAATACGTGATCTTGATGGGAAAACAACAAAGATTTATCTTCTTTAAATTTGAAAGTATCTACAAGATGAAATGATTCTACCCACTTGTTTAAAGCTTTTGATAAAGCAGATATACGCAGTGGTCTTTTATTTGTAATTTCAGAAATACCAAATATACAGTTAAAATCTCCTCCAAATATTAAGTTGCCTTTATAATTATTGGAAATTAAATCCAAGTGTTTTTTAACAGTTCGTGATCCAATGCCTGGGAACCAGAATAGTTTGGCTGGAGTCCATATTCTATTATATTTAACTATTACTAATGCCATAAGGCCTTCTTTATCTTCATACTTATAAATGATTTCTGTGTTAATCACATTAATTTTCCATAAAATTGTTACCCCTTTTGTCTTTGTCTTATAAGCGGATTGCAGCAATATCATATATTCTTTAGGATTCCATTTGTAATTGTCATTTGTTTTGAAATGAGTTTCTTGAAAGGAAGACAATTTGTGCTTTGTTCAGTTTTACATATTTCAGTAGATTTGATCTCTTGATAGGATTGTTTAAGCCATTGGTATTTAAAGATAAACTTAAATCCATCTTAGGTTATTTAGAATATGAATTTTTTGTTTTATTGTGACTATAAAACATTTTCCTCTGATAACTATAAAGCATATGTTTGAGCTTTTAAATCAGTTTTATACTTTGAGTGTTTAGCAACAAAGTAATGTTTTGGTCAAGCATACTAAAAATGTTTTTGTGAAATAAATTTAAATTAATAAATGTTAACAAAACTAAGATCCGCACTAGCCATGGAATGAAAATCATTCCTAATCTGGTGGATAAACCTAAGTCCATCAGATTAACACTCATACCTTGACAATCCAGAACATCTGAGCTCCATAAATTGAATTATCATATGGAGAATATTTGTAATATGAATAACAATATGTATATTATTTTAAACAGATACAGTACTATTGCAGATTAGACAGAATTCTAATACAATATAAATGTCTACTTATTGTATAAGCAATTAATATTTACATGAAAGACAGAGGACAAGCAATTCAATCATAGTAAAGTAGGATGGATCATATATAAAACCTCAGTAAAAGATTATAGCACACAGTTATTTAACATACCCACCCTTATTGATGAATTATTTCAAAATGTATTACTTAATATAAATAGATGGAAATAATATTTATACCTAATGTTTATAATACAATGTATTTTACTGGATATAGCAGAAGTTATATTTCATTGTTTGACAGCATTTAAATAATCACTTTGTTGCTAACTTACTTAAAGCATCAAGTTTGCTTTATGTAAACACTGATGAAAGTTAGTCCATTTTAATTATCAGTGCATCCCTCTTCCCCCATTTCCTACACATAAGGACTTTCATGTCTGTCATTTCTTATTATAAAATGAGTGAAATTATAGGTTACAAACAACAAATTCACTTATTGTGATTAATGATTAAAAGTTCCCTTTCCATATTTATAAATTGCCATTTTATGACATATACTGAACGTTTTTTGATTTAAATGGTAGCATTCTATTTTGTATAATCAGCAAAGGTTAAACTGAGTGATTATTGTCAATTTAGTACCATTTGTTCAGAATGTGATTGTTACATTCTGTGACATTCCTAGTTCAGGCTTCTATTGTTTCCCTTGAACAACTTTGTCAGTTTGATGTCATGTATAAAACATTAGTTACATTGGTAACAGCTTAAGTATTATGTATGGTCAAGATGCGTTACAAAACTACAATTCAAGTTAAAGCAATTATATGACTTGTTATGCACATTTACTTATATGAGAAAATCATCATGCTTCCCCTTGATGTTCAATATAGTGTATGTCATTTAGGACAAGTTAAAACAGTAGTGTTGTTATACTCAAGCCCATGTTATTCAACTGAGTCTCTATTGTCAATTTAATACTATTTGTTCAGAATATGAATGTTACATTCTGTGACATTTCAAGTTCAAGCTTCTATCGTTTCTCTTGAACAACTTTGTCAGTTTGATGTCATATATAAAACATTAGTTACCTTGGTAACCGCTTAAGTATTATATATGGTCAAGATGGGTTACAAAATCTACAATTCAAGTTAAAGCAATTACATGACTTGTTATGCATATTTATGTATATAAGAAATTCATCATGCTTCCCCTTAATGTTCAATGTAGTATATGTCATTTATGACAAGTTAAGACAGTAATCTTATTATACACAAGCCCATGTTATTAAATCCGGTCTTTAATATCTAAATTCAGCAGACTGCTTTCATCTTATATGGCGATTATATATTTTGTGTCTAGATTTACTAAAATCATAAATTACATAACTATTGTTTTTTTTGCTGTTGTTTAGTTATTTGAGAGACCGCAAACTGTAATGTTTATTCTTATCATTAGCTCCTTCCAAGCAAATATCAGTACTTCAAGTACGGGCAACAATGCCCATCCAGTTTTGCCAGAATACCATTCACTAGTTCATGTGGTATGTTTCGAGGCTGTTCTTAGAATATCCAAACCAATATTTGTCCTGTTCCATTTTACCAGCCTCTTCCATGCAGTGGCCACTCTGCCAGTGAACCACTCAACACACCTTCCATTCCCACAAATATTTCCACAAAGGAAATCTGATGACTCTAGTACTTCCCAGCAGCCCCAAACACCCCTAGAATCAGCTACCCCATATGCCCAACACGTCCGAGCAAGCTCACCTCCCAGATCACTGCAAAGGGAACTGCGCAAGACCAAGTGCTCTTAGTCCTTCACAATAACTCAGACTTCCACTCTTATGCAAGTCCTTAATGTGTTCGGACCAAAATACATTTTAAACATAAAATTGTGCTTATTATTTATTTATTTTTTTTAATCAAGAATCGACTTAATGAGCTAAACGAAGTGTTGGGAGACCATCAATATGTGTACATGTGGTTTAAAAAAGCCCTTTTTTATTCATTTTTTTTTTAAACCAAAAATGGCATTGCTGAGAATCATCTCAGAGGCTCCTCAGAGCCGTTAAGCATTATCGTCACTCTGTCTCCGTTGCCATAGCAACCTTGGTGCATCTGTTTCTGATAGTGTGTCTGTGTACTGCATACCAGAGGGTCGCGATGCACCTGAAGCAAAGCTTCAATTCACCTGAAACTTCAACCCTAAATTCCCCTCCCTTTCAGCGAGTCAGCAGCTAGGAAAAGAACAGAGAGCAAAGAGATAAAAAAAACTCCCAACAAGCCGCCACAACAAGAGACAAACTCCTCCAGCCCTCCCACCTCTCACTCAGCAGACATACAAACAAACCATTCTCTGCCAAAATATTCAAAATCACAGTTCTATTCACCCCCTTCCCCTGGATCCAGGCTAAAACACCAAATGTCTCTTCCTAATATACAAGCATCAGTAAACCTCGATCACAAGCCACAAACCACAGCTTCCCGGAGATGAAAATTGTAACATACAACAGCTGCCAGACACAGCTGCATCCACATACACCATGTCAGGCTTAATCAAACAGCACTCGAAGCTATACCTGTCATAACTGATATTATGTTTAGACAGAATAATAATGGGTGGCCACAGTGGTGCAGCGGTTAGCGTTGCTGCCTCACAGCAAAAGGTTCTCCGGTTTGATCCTCGGCTGGGGTGCCTTCTGTGCGGAGTCTGCATGTCCTTCCTGTGGTCGCGTGGGTTTTCCCCGGGAGCTCCAGTTTCCTCCCACATCCCAAAGACATGCTGTAGGTGGATTGGACACTCTAAACTGGCCCTAGGCATGTGTGTGCGCCTTCTGTGGAAGGTTAGGCACCGGGCTGGCAACTCGACACTGTAAAACTCCACTGCCAATCATGAGCAGAGAGGTGATCTGCTGTGGTGACCCCTAACCGGGAAAGGCCGAAAGAAGAAGAAAAAAAAGACAGAATAATCATGACATTTGTACTAGCTGCCAGACACAGCTGTATCTATGCACACCATATTAGAATTGATCGAACAGCACTTGTGGCTGTGATACTGGCCATAATTGATATCAACTATATTTAGACAGAATAATGATGACATCTGTACTAAGAGCTGGCTACTATTATTTAACCAGGATATACATGACATTTCTAAATGATACCTTAACTGCAGAAGGCATCAGTCTCCATGTCAGCATTTTTTTTCAAAACACTCTACTGTTACTGCTATTATACATGATGTTAATTTGTTACATTTCATAGGTTCATAGGTTCATACTAGGCTACCTGCCCTAGGGCATTTATAAGCCTAGCCAGAGTGTGTTTGGCTTTCGCCACCCATTTTAAATTAATTTTGCTATGCCCTTTTTCAAGGTTAGTATACTGTGCCTCTGTCTAACAGTGACACAGAAGTGATACCCGGGGTAAACCTATGATCCCTCATCCACTCATCAAGATTCCTCTTGAAGAGAGTCATTGAGGGTCTCTGCCTAACCTGGACTGGGATTTTATTCCAGAGTGAAGGGAGCCTCTGGGTTATGAATCTGTTCATCCAGCATGTCCTATTTATTTCAGTGCTGAGGTTCAAGTCTCTTGAGCGCATAGCTCGTTGGGATTTGGATTTTCTGAGGTGCAGCATGTCCATTAATTCCGGGTTGGACATGGCTTTATGCGTCAGGCACAGATTGCCTCTGAGCAGGTGGTATGCCACTGAGTAGAGCTGGAGTTTCTTTAACTGGGCAGCATATGGCATCTGTTTGAGCCCTTTGATCCTCTTGGTGAGGTACTTTTGGGGTCTTTCCAGTTGCTGCAGGTGTCTGGTAAGGTACATCCCAAAAGGGGCATTGTACTCAATTATGGGCCTGATGAGGGATGAGTAAAGAGGCACGATGACCTCCCCTGATCAAGATGTGAATCCCTTCATGATTAGGTGGGCTATATAAAATGTTTTTCCAACCACTTTGGCCACGTGGTTGTCAAATGAGAGATTGCTATCAACTTGGGTCCCCAGGTCCCTAATTACTTCTTCCGTACTTAATGGATTACCACCTATGTGGTAATTTGTGGGCATTTTGTTTTGCCAAAGAGGATGACTATACACTTTTTGTCGTTTAGCTTGAGGCCATGGCTCTGGCACCAGTTGTGTGTTTCTATGAGGCCCTTTTGGAGGATGCTTGTGTCGGCTGGAGAGTCGATTATGGCGCCCAGTTTGCAGTCATCTGCGAACTTGGTCAGCCACAGTCCTTCCATGTTGGCCTGTACCTCCGAGAAATATATACCGAACAAGAGAGGTCCCAGGACTGAGCCTTGTGGGATGCCACTTGTAACTGGTTTGGAGTCTGACATGGATCCAGCAATTCTAACCATGTGGGTTCTGTCCTTGAGCCAGTTTGCAACCCATCTAGTGACATAGGGATTTATATTTAAGCTGGTGAGCTTATCTATAATGCCCGAGTGGGGTATTGTATCGAAGGCTTTTGCGAGGTCCAGGTAGGCTGTGTGGACCACCTTCCCCTCATCAATGGCCTTGGTGACTGTTTCAAAGAAAATCGACCAGGTTTAAGAGGCAGGATCTGCCCTTAACAAAGCCGAACTGGGTAGGATCCAGTGTCTGTAGGTCCCCAATATCTTTATTTATGAGGTCCATGATGATCCTTTCCATAGCTTTGCAGACCAAGCTAGTCAGGCTTATGGGGTGATAGTTTCCAGGATCTGTTGAGGCACCACCTTTGTGGAGAGGGACCACTGTTGCTGTACGCCACTCTTTGGGTACATATCCTGTGGTAAGGCTGAGATTGAACAGTAGTTTTATGTTTGGGTTTAGCTCTTCTTGAAGTTCATGTAGGACGCAGCCCGGGACACAGTCTGGTCCCATTAATGCTGTGGCTTTTGCTTTGGAGAGGGCGGCTCTTACCTGAGCATCTGAGATGTCAGGGGGAGCAGCACTCTGCTGGGATAGATATTTGCCCTTTTGGTGGGGAGGGGGGGGTGGAGGGAGAAGTTTGCGTTGAACCTGTCAGCTAGGATGTTGGCAATGTCTGTGGGTTCGGTGTATTTTTTGTCATTTTGGACTAATTCTGGGCATATCTGGGAATTCCCACCCAGGTTCCTAACATAACTAAAGAAAGCCTTGTGATTATCCTTAGTGTCCTGTGCAATTTTTCTCTCGAAGCTGGCCTTAGACAATTTTATGAGTGCCCGTAGTTTTTTGCTAACACTGATCAGAGATGCCTTCCCTTTTTGGGATTTTGCTCTATCATGTAGTAGCTTCCTCCTTCTATTGTATAGTTTGTTTATGGCTGGGGTCCACCAGACAGGACGCCTGCCTTTGGAGGATTGGGTCTTGGTTTTATTTGGGATTGCATGATCCATGCATTCCTGAAGGTGTTCATAGAATGCGTTTATAAAGGATTCTGCAGGCTGGGTCGTATTTTCCACAGGCCCGGGGGCTTTGAAGGATTCCACCTAGGTTTTGAGGAGTGTGAAATTTGCTTTAGAGAAGTTTTTCACTGTGGTTTTCTGGGCAGGGGGTGGGGTCGGGATGTGAATATTCAGTGAGATTAGTTTATGGTCTGATCTTACCAGTGAGGGATACACTTCTGGTCTGGAGCATAGAGTCCCCATGTTGGTGATGATCAGGTCCAGTATGTTTTCCCCTCTTGTGGGAGTGGTAACAAGTTGTTCCATAGCATTTGAGTTTATAAATTCTAGGAACCTTTGAGCTAGGGTGTTGGAGCTAGAGTAATGCTCCCAGTCTAGGTTTGGGTAGTTGAAGTCGCCCAATATAATGGTGTTTGCAGAGACCTTCATATTTTCCAGTGTTCTCAGGAAGGCTGAGTGGGGTTCCTGGGTTTAGGAGGGTGGTCTGTAGCAGGCTATAAACTGGAAGGCAGTTTTACCCACTGTTAATTGCACACGGATAGTCTCTGATGCTTCGTGCTGTGCCACCAACCTGGAGGTGTGGGTATCTTTGACGAATATTGATACTCCCCCTCCTTTTCTGGTTCGGTCCAAGTTTTGGGGCCGAAAAGCATGGTATGAGGTATAACCTGGTAGTGTTGGGGTGCTCTCGGGAGCCTTGAACCAGGTTCCTGTTACTGCACCAATATCAATGTTCTCCATGCTAAGGAGAGTTTCGAGTGCATGCATCTTGAGGTTTAGACTTCTGGCGTTGAGTAGCATTACTCTTAGTTTCTTATCCCTTGTGATACCTATGGAGGTGGGTTTGTCTTTTGAGCCTTGCCTAAAAAAGGCACTATGGGGGTAGCAAGAGCCTTTGCCAATATCCGAAAGCCCAGGGGTGACATGTGCAAGCCGTCCCTAGCGAAGCATCGTGGCTTGTCGAGCATGTCATCCCAGGCTGACAGGCATTGGATCCCCTTTGAATTACACCAATACTTAAGTCAGTTGTTGAAATTAATAATCTTGTCTTCATATTGTGGCATCATTCTTGGTGAGGGTAAGATGCTACTCAAGGTCAGGGTCATACCGGCCTGGGCTACATGCTCAGAGAACTCCTCTATGTCTCTTTTCATGTAGTCCAGGGAGGTACATCTCAGGTCATTCACACCAGCATGGACAATGATGGAGTCATATTTGTACTTGCCTTGGAGTGACCTGAGTGCTTGTGTTATGTGGCGGATCCTAGCGCCCGACAGGCAGCTCACCGTGACCTTCTCCTTGTTCAGCCTGGTGAGCGGGACGTCAGTGTGCCTGACGATAGAGTCACCTCTTACAAGTGTATCAGGTGTGTTGTTTAGCCTTAAGGGCTGTGACTGTTCGGCACACTGGCTTTGTGAGCTATGTGTTGCACGTGTTTTGTTTTGGGGTAGCGGTTGCTTGCGTGTCTGCTTTGGAGGTCTCTGCTGCTTAGGGAGATTTTTATTTAGAGCCTCCGAGTATGTTTTTGTGTGTTTATGTGTTTGGTTTGCTGTCGTGGTAGGTCTATGTGAGACTGGAATTGTAGTGAGTGTGGTTTCCTTCTCCTCCTGACTGGTATTTGACTCTGAACTCTGATGAATGGTACCTTGTTGAATTAATTACTTAAATTATTATAAGTAAAATCAATGAAAAATGAACAAGATAAGTATTCATTGAGTTCAAGTAGGGGAATAGAAACTTATTGTATTATATGTTGCTTTGTTCGGCTTATATATAATGTAAATAGTAACCCATCTTGACCTACCTTTGTTTGTAAAGAATTACTGGACTCTTTGAACATTCTGAATAAATCATTACTGTTTCTCAGTTAAGAATCCCTCCTTTTTTTTAAACAAAAACAGATGACAAGTGATGTACCATATCAGTTGATACTTTGAGAGATGTAGCTGTAAGAGTTCTTTCGAGCATCAGTCCAATGATTTGTTTCTTTTATTCTTTTAAGAGTAGGGGCTATCCATTCCATTTCTTCTGGGATAGACACTGTTGTTGTTTTTGATGAATATAGTAGCTTCTTCCAAGTCATTAAAGGTTCTCATCTCATTGGCAAAAAGTATTTTGATCTTGGCTGGAAAGGCCAGCAGTGCTTTAATGTTGTTTTGTTTCTACAGTTTTATTATTAGCCAGACTTTTTTCCTTTGTTCTAGTATTCTGGAAGAATAATCATTGTCAAACCTCATCAGGCTCCGATTGTATTTTAAGGGTGCTTTTCTCCAAGCAGATTTTAATATTAGTTCCTTGTCCAGAAATGAAATAAAGTTTATAACTATGGATATAGGTGGAGTATTTGTTGCATTAGAAGCAGGTTTCCTCAGTGCTCTATGTGCTCTTTCAATTCCAAATGAAAGTCCCTCTTTCAAAGTCTAAAAATTCAGGAATCCAAGTTAAGAATGAAATAATGTCTTCTCCTTCAGTGTTTTCAGGCAGACCTAAGACCCTTATGTTGTTTCTCCTTTCCCTGTTTTCTAAGTAATCTATTTTGTTAAGTAGCCATGTATTCTGTTTAAGCAGAAATTCTTTTTGGAATTCTTCCTCTTGGAGTCTCCCTTCAATGTCATTTAGAGAAGTCTCTATATTTGTTATTTTTTTATGGTGTTGCTATAACAGTTCCTTAAGAGTATCAGTCTGTTTTTGAAAATTTAATTTGAGGTTTTCTAAGGCATTTTTAAAGCCATCCATCTTCAAAGATAGTTCCTGTAAGGTAGATGTCATCAATTGCAGTTTTTTTTCAAAGCAGCATCTGGATGAGAGTTCCTCGAGTTGTTCATATTCAGTGACTCAATATATTTCCAAGTTACCTGACAGGAAAATTGTTGTATCTCTCCACCAAAATTGATATTTATGTAGCTTAGTAGTTTATCTATAGATTTCTGATGTTTTAAACTTGAAAATAATAACATTTTCCTATATTATTATACTAGTTTATGGAGCTCTCAAAATTTACTGCTGTCAGTTGGCCATCTAGGATCTGCCCCCTGCATTTTCTGAAGTGCAAGTGTGAGCGAGTGAGTGACATCAACCACTGACAGCAGTGGTAAAGAGATCTGCATACCTCTCTACCTCTTAGCTGAGGACATCAGGATAAAGCCTAAAATAAAGGGGAACAAAGGCTCAAGAATAGAAACATTTTAATTATTGCTGCTAAAAAATTACAAAGTTGCTTAAATGACAGGATTTGTATTAGCACGCCTTTTCTGAAGGAAATAAGTCTGAAACTCAAGGACTTGCAAGAAACAAAACATTTTAGGAGTAAGGAACCAAAAAAAAAATAAAGTAAATAACTGGATTTTTTTTAAATATTATATTTTGGATGTAAAATGCTTCCTCCAGCACCATTTACATATTGCTCCCAGGAATATAACTTGTTGACAGGGTACCAGGTGTGATTTCTTTTCATTTATGGTGTACCCCAGACAAGTCAACACCCTCTGTACAAAGGCCAGATGATTCAAAGTATGGCCTGGCTTTCTGCCTGAATTAGACAATCGTCCAGGTATGAGCATATTTGAATATTTCTTTGCCTGCAAAATGCAACGACTGGAGCTAGGCACTTTGTGAATACCCTGGGTGCAGTAGATAAGCCAAAGGACAGTGCAGAGAACTGATAGTGCATGTAGCCTGCTTTGAAGCATAGATATCTTCTGCAAGATTCCCTGATAGGGATGTGCAGGTATGCTTCTTTTAAATCTAGTGTTGCCAACCAGGCATCTTGCTTAACACAGGAAGCAACTGGTGAAGAGTCAGCATCTTCAATTTTGGAATCACCAAACAGGTGTTTAGAGTAGAAAGGTCCAGGATAGGGCACCATGAATTGTCCTTTCTGGGTACCAAGAAAACTCTGGAGTAGAAGCCTTGTCCTTTTTCCTCTTCTGGTACCAACTGAATAGCCCCCATGCTTAAGAGAAAGTACTTGCTTTTGGGCTTCTGCCCACTGATTTGGGGGTAGATCTGGCCACCCATTTGGTGTTGGTAAACGTGTGGAAGTGAAATCTATATCCTTGGGACACTACATTTAAAAAACATTTGTCCTGGGTAATGAGTTCCCAGTTTTTGGCCTGCAGACCAATTTTTCCACCTAAAGGAGCATTCAGTTGAGAAGTGCTTGGAAGTTTTAAAAGAAAGTCATTGAGATAGTTTTTCGTGGGGGGGGTCTTACTACTACCAGATTTGGATGCGGAAGCCTCCCACTGCTTAATCTTATGCGTACCCTGGGACTGAAACCTGGGGTTCTGCTGTGTCTGGGTTTGGATTGAGAAGACCTGGAAGGGGCAGGAAAGGTCCAATTCTTAGATAGCCAATGCCTACTAAATCTTAGAGGCTGAACTTGTAAGAAATCTTTAACAGTTTGAATAGATTTAGCTTTATCTTCCATCTTTTTAAGAACTTCCTCAGCTTTGTTGCCAAACAGGCGGTCCTGATTTAAGGGCACATCCAACAGTTAAGCTTTAACATGATCAGGCAAAGATTGCTCCTTAAGCCAAGCATGCCTTCTGAGTACAGATCCAGTGACAGCAGCACTGCAAGAGGCCTCTAATAAATCAAATCCACATTGCAAAGTATGTTTTCCAACCTGTTCAGCAGAATGCATTAAATCCTGTAATTCTTTATTTTCAGCACAGTCAGGAATCAACATCATTTTCTGTTTAAGCAATCTAATAACATTTTGTTGATACTTTAACGTGTGAAACTGACAGTTTAAGGCCCTAATGGCCAAGGTTGCAGAAGTGTAAACCTTCTTACCCCATCTATCCAGTGCTCTGGAGTCTCTATCAGATGGGGTAGGATTTTTAGCAGTAGAAGCCTTAATGCCCTTGGATCCCTGTGAAATAGTCTCTGGATGTGCAATAGGATTTTTAAAAAGGAACTTGTGATAGTCAGGGACCCAGTAATATCTATCAGGTTTTCTGGGTGCTGGAGGCAGGGAATCAGGGGCCAAACTAGATTCCGAAAAGGCATCATCAACAATGTCTAGTACAGGAGGTATAGCTAAAGGCCTATGCTGAGGCAGGTGTAAGAAGTCCCTAAGCCTCTTTTTTGAATCAAAAAAGTCCTGGCTTTTCCAGTGGAAATTCTCCCTTAGAGTGTGCAAGGTTTCACCAAAAGAAAAATCCTCTGGAGGGGAAGCAGAGGGACTAGAGTCCTCTGCATCAGAATCCTCATAAGTAGATAAGGGTAAATCCAAATCATCAGAAGAATCAGACGATCAGAATCCTGGTCAGAAGATTCATAAACAAATTCAGTTCTAGGTCTCTTAGAGTTATGAGATCTTCAGCCATTCTTATTTGTTTTTTAGGCATAGACACCTGAGCATGCGGCCTGGGCGTCGGTTTCTTAGGCATGGTTCGAGGTTTGGGCCTTAAAGAAGAAGGAGGCGTCGGTTTAATATGCAAGTCCGTAGGCCTGAATACACCCTCAGAAGACGGTGCCTGCACAGTGGCTCCGGACCCATCCAAGGTAGAGACATCCACAGGTTCAACAGTTAAAGCATCTCACGGCATACCGGACTCTGAATGGGTCTCAGTAATGGCCTGTGAATCAGAAGTAGCGGGTATCAGGGGCTGTGAAAGCACGTCACCGAGTACCGGCGAACTGGCGACTGGCTTTGGAGAAGCGTTATTGGCAGCTTTGTTCCAAGGCAGCCAGTCTCTGTCTTGATCTTTGCATTTTTTCGGAATACCGGTAGTCAGATGGCTAACCGACGACATTTCTGGATAACTGAACCGAGAACCGAAATATTTAGATGCGAAAATATACCAACGACAGATAGTGCATTGATTAAATAAAGTACAAAACCAACAGCAAGGTACGTCGTGGTCAGGGCCTACGCAAAGAAAAGAGTACGAATGAAAATCTTTGTGAGGTATTTGCTTTCCACAAGAAATGCAATTATTAACATTTACTGACATCGGTAAGGAGCAAGAAAAAGTTTCCCCAACGGGGTACTTCGCTTTAGTTGAAGACTTCGGTTCTGAAACTCGAAAACAAAATTTTCAGGAGCCGGCCGACCAGCACTTGCGAACTGCTTCTACTTCGGGCACCGTACGGCAAGAAAGACTGATGTAATGGCATCGGTTGCATGTTTTATACCCTTGACGACCTGATGTCATTGAAGAAGAGACAGCAACCGACGCAGGACCCAAGACTTTGTTAATCAGGCTGACTGAGGGCTACTGCAAGCAGATAACCCAAATGTAATGACTGCAACAGTGAAACACGAAGAACATCCACCACTGCACTCCCATCATTCATGGACACTGTGACCCAAGCAAGGGACACTGGAAAAATTGTCTCCTCTTTCTTTCTGAACCTCTCAAAAGCCTTCAACACCATATCCTACCCTTTATTCCTGGCAAAGCTAGCCAATCTGGGAATGCCACCCCCACTCTTAACTGGTTCTCTGATTATCTAACCAACAGACAGCAAGCCACTAAATGGCTCCACTCTTTCTCACCATTCCGCAATATACACACAGGAGTTCCCCAAGGATCCATATTGGGACCTCTCCTTTTTATAGGTTCACAGGTTCATACTAGGCTATCTGCCCTAGGGCATTTATAAGCCTAGCCAGAGTGTGTTTGGCTTTCGCCACCCATTTTAAATTAATTTTGCTATGCCCTTTTTCGAGGTTAGTATACTGTGCCTCTGTCTAACAGTGACACAGAAGTGATACCCGGGGTAAACCCTACGATCTCCCATCCACTCATCAAGATTCCTCTTGAAGAGAGTCAATGAGGGACTCTGCCTAGCCTGGACTGGGTTATTCCAGAGTAGGAGCCTCTGGGTTATGAATCTGTCCCTCCAGCATGTCCTATTTATTTCAGTGCTGAGGTTCAAGTCTCTCGAGCACGTGGCTCGATGGGATTTGGATTTTCTGAGGTGCAGCATGTCCATTAATTCCGGGTTGGACATAGCTTTATACGTCAGGCACAGATCGCCTCTGAGCAGGTGGTATGCCACTGAGTAGAGCTGGAGTTTCTTTAACCGGGCAGCATATGGCATCTGTTCGAGCCCTTTGATCCTCTTGGTGAGGTACTTTTGGGGTCTTTCCAGTTGCTGCAGGTGTCTGGTAAGGTACATCCCAAAAGGGGCATTGTACTCAATTATGGGCCTGATGAGGGATGAGTAAAGAGGCACGATGACCTCCCCTGACCTAGATGTGAATCCCTTCATGATTAGGTGGGCTATATAAAATGTTTTTCTGACCACTTTGGCCACGTGGTTGTCAAATGAGAGACTGCTATCAACTTGGGTCCCCAGGTCCCTAATTACTTCTTCTGTACTTAATGGATTACCACCTATGTGGTAATTTGTGGGCACTTTGTTTTTGCCAAAGGGGATGACTATACACTTTTTGGCGTTCAGCTTGAGGCCATGGCTCTGGCACCAGTTGTCTATTTCTATGAGGCCCTTTTGGAGGATGCTTTTGTCGGCTGGAGAATCGATTATGGCACCCACAGTTTGCAGTCATCTGCGAACTTGGTCAGCCACAGTCCTTCCGTGTTGGCCTGTACCTCCGAGAAATATATACCGATCAAGAGAGGTCCCAGGACTGAGCCTTGTGGGATGCCACTTGTAACTGGTTTGGAGTCTGACATGGCTCCAGCAATTCTAACCATGTGGGTTCTGTCCTTGAGCCAGTTTGCAATCCATCTAGTGACATAGGGGTTTATATTTAAGCTGGTGAGCTTATCTATAATGCCCGAGTGGGGTATTTTATCGAAGGCTTTTGCGAGGTCCAGGTAGGCTGTGTGGACCACCTTCCCCTCATCAATGGCCTTGGTGACTGTTTCAAAGAAATCGACCAGGTTTAAGAGGCAGGATCTGCCCTTAACAAAGCCGAACTGGGTAGGATCCAGTGTCTGTAGGTCCCCAATATCTTTATTTATGAGGTCCATGATGATCCTTTCCATAGCTTTGCAGACCAAGCTAGTCAGGCTTATGGGGCGATAGTTTCCAGGATCCGTTGAGGCAGCACCTTTGTGGAGAGGGACCACTGTTGCTGTACGCCACTCTTTGGATACATATCCTGTAGTAAGGCTGAGATTGAACAGTAGTTTTATGTTTTGGTTTAGCTCTTCTTGGAGTTCATGTAGGACGCAACCCAGGACACCGTCTGGTCCCATTGATGCTGTGTTTTTTGCTTTGGAGAGGGCGGCTCTTACCTGAGCATCTGAGATGTCAGGGGGGCAGCACTCTGCTGGGATAGATATTTGCCCTTTTGGTCGGGAGGGGGCGGGAGAAGTTTGCGCTGAACCTGTCAGCTAGCATGCTGGCAATGTCTGTGGGTTAGCATATTCATTAATAACTTCCAATCCACCCTCCCCCTAAATCCTGTAATACAGTATGCAGACGACTCGACCAGTATCTGCATTGCTGACTCGGCTGACAAACTCCTAGCTAGAACCCAAAATGCTTTCTCAATCACGGAGGAATGGATGAATAACAACCATGTAGCCCTTAACCCCAGCAAAACTAACCTGCTTCTATTCACCCCCCAAAAAATCAACCCCCTAAACAGAGCAGATTTTAATATCTATTCACAAAACAAAACCTGCATTAGAGCAGTATCACAAACTAAACGTTTAGGAGTTATAATAAACAAACACTTAACCTTTAATCTACACATCCAAAACTGCATAAAAAAAAAAACATCAGACACTAGGCACCCTCTACAAGCATAAATTGTACCTCACACCCACCTCTAGACAAACCCTTGCACTATCTTATTTGCTTCCTTCACTTTTAAACAGTGCCTATTTGTTCACTAACATTCAAAGCTCCTTAAAATCCAAGATCAAGTCCTGTTATAAGAAGGTTGCCAGGTTCACTACCAACGAAACTTACTCATCCCATCACTGCATCTCCCTATGCAAACTAAAATGGCTCGAACTTCCCCATCACCTAACCTACTTGCTCACAATACCACAGCTCACAATATCATTAACAAATCTTCCAAACTGTCCATCCCTCACCTCCCTGTTTACTCTCCATAAGCCCTTCTGACAACTCAGATTTGAAAATGAATTACTTCTAAAAGTGCAAATACCCAATCGAACAGTTGGCCAATCTCTCTATGTACTGTTGCTAAAACTTGGAATTCCCTACCCAGTTCTATCAGAACTATTTCCAATCACATATCCTTCAAAAAGTCTCTAAAACAGCATCTCTTAGCCGTATGGCAATGTACATGTGGCTAAGACTACAGAGCATCTTCCCCCACCTGATCTCACTTTTTTCGCCCCTCTGCTTAACAGTTATGCAACGCTCTCTTGCTGTCTTCACTCTACAGTATCCAAACTAGATGTCATTGTACTTTGTATATATTGTATACTCCCTTTGTTATTCTAGCTAGAAATTTATAAGATTGTATGTCTGTCTTTTTTTTTTAAGTTATCTCTCCATGTATGTAGAAAATGTGATTGTATTTAAATTTCTTTTGTATGTGGACCTTTTCTCTTCGGGCCTCAACTGAAAATGGGCACTTTTTGGCCCAGTGGACCATCCCAGTAAACAAATGCAAATAAATAATAAATAAATAGATATACAACATCCTTAGTATTGCAGTCAAATCTGCCCTTGACTGTAATCAATCTAAGACTTCCACTAAAAACTACTGCCTTCAAAAATAAATCTACACTATTTGCAGGTTCCACACCACTTCATGCCCTAACCTTTGGCAGAAACATTTCATAACTCCTGCCAGCTTCTAGGATGGTTTCAAAATGTTTATTTTTAAAAAACAAATTAAGATTGTTGCTCCAACTGGTTGGTTAGCCAGAGGTATCCAAAAACAGTACTCCAGTATGCTTTGATGGAACTTTTCAAAGAATGGATGTCTTTGCTGTAGTGCAGGACCACCACCTGTGAGGGGTTATCTGGACTTTTATCACTGATTTTATTCTGACCCACACTGGATCCAGGTGGTCATATAATGGAGCCATATTGAGAATTTCTGTGCTCTATCACAAAACTACTAATATCGCCGACCATGCCCTGTGGGTAAGCCCCTGTTTTTAAACATTTCACAGTTTGATAGCTTCAACTTGGAAGTTGGTGTCATAAAAAACAAATCTACTAAGCCCGATCAGTTGACTTTTCAGCAAATTCTTTTTCTGCCATGCAGGGTATTGACTATCGAAATGCAAGTATGCATTCAAAAAAGTGTTTTTCCTGAAAATGTTGGACTCGTATCTTTGTTCCTCAAAATTTTTGTACAATGTGATATTGAGAAAATCGACAGAATATATTTTCCATTGATAGGTAAATTCTAGGAAGTTGGTGAAGTTTAAAAAGTCCATAAAAGACTTCAATTCCTCTAAACTGCCCTTTCATAAAATAAATGTATTGTCCAGGTACCCGAGATAAACTCCAATCATAGAAGAAAAAGATGAACTTAAAACCATGGAGGTCTCCTAGAACTACAAAACCATGTTGTCAAATATGGGAGCTGAAGCTACCCCCATGGCCACACCTCTGTGTTGTTTGTAGTATTCACCTTTATAGTATACAAAGTTGTTAGCCAGTACAAGCTCCATACACTGAGGCTCAATCCAACTATGCCCCTTACCATAGCTTGATGAAACCAATCCAACCCCTCCTCGTGGGGGATGACAGAAAATAAGTTTTTGATGTCTATCATAACAAAGAGAGCCTCAGGCAAAAACATGGCTTTAGACAATCTCAGGAAAATGCCAAGAGTCCTTTAGTATATGTTGCTTATCCACTGTAAATGATTTAAGCTTAAAGTCAACAGATTTGGCCAAAGGTTCCATTTTAGACCCAGCAGGAGCTACAATGGGTCTTAAGGGGGCTCAGATATTGATTTATGGATCTTAGGAATTCCAAATATTGCTGGAATCCTAGGCTTCTTCACTACTAAAAATTCCCTAGTGAGCATAGGTAAATCGAACATCATGAAAATGTCCTCCAAAATCACATCAATAGCGTGGTAAGCAATGTTGATTTTGTTACATGAAACTTCAATAAAAAATGTGCCATTATGTAAATAAGCCAACATTTTGGAGAAATAACAATGTTTGTCCATTATGACCACTCCCTCACCTTTATCAGGTTTCATGATATGCAAACTTTTATCATTGGCCAATTTGTATAACAGTTCCCTTTCCTCGGGAGTAAGGTTGTAAAATTTGAGTTTTCTGTTATACCACCTTTGCCTCACACTTTTCTCCCATAACTGTTCAAATAAGTGAATGTTAGGTAAGAGGGGTGGGTTAAAAATGCTAGTTCTTTTTAGGCCAAAACTAGAAGAGCTTTGGTCATTAGGTGGCAGGATACATTGCAAGTTCATCTTCCTGGTAAACAATTTAAGCTCAGTCAATAAAGCTACCATATCAGGCTGGCTGGAAGGCACACTTTTAAAACCTTTTTGAAATAAAGTGCCAAAGGTGTGAGTGATGTTAAGTGGGGAAAACTGTGCGTCACACAACCCCCAAAATTAAAAACAGAATTAGTACCTTATTTTTCCTTCGCCAGAGACTCTGGGAGGATTACTTCCGAAACCATCTGTTCCGATGGTTGGTTCTCCAAAAAACCTGTTGGCAGTGTCCTTCTTGGGGACGAGAGGGTTGATTGGCTTGTTTCTCCCTTCTCTCCTCTAACCGCTTAGATCTACGGGGGATATTACTGTCTCCCTGTTCCCCAATGACTTCGCTCAGATCATTATTGGATGCTGAGCCACCAGTTCTCCTCCTCCATGTGGAGCAGGGTAGACTGTTGTTCTTGTAATAATTTATGTCTCTGGGAATCTTTCTTTGTTTCCTTTTAAAGGAAGGGCTCATGTTCTGGCACCTTTTTTAGAATAGATTGGAATTCCTTAAATAGATGCTCAAACAATAATCTTTCTGTATCTCAGAATCAAGATTACAAATTTCCTCATCTAACTGGTTCAACTGCCTCAGATTATCCCGAACAATAATATTCGTATATTCAATACCTATATGGTCAAAAAACTCCACAAGTTCAAAATGCAACAAGGATCCATGGATAATCTCATTGGGGTATTTCCAAATGCATAAGCCTTTTGATATTCTCTTGCTACTAATACAATGGTTGAGAAAAAAACTTGTCCAACTGTACTGACTTAAATTTAGCCAATAATGATTAAATTTCGTTAATTCTTGCTTCAAATGTTCACAATCATTACTCTGTCTACTGTTCTTCTCAGACCTCTGGACCATTTCTTCACTAAACAAATGTTTTGGGGTAAACCAATCCTGAATGTTAAAACTTCCCCTAGGACTGAAAGCAGCATTTGTATCAATATGTCTGTGTGTAGATCATGCCAGAGCCAAAGCATCTGTAATCAGAGTTTGTTTGCTATATGAGAATACAAAAGGTTATACCCTGATTCTTTAGTACAGGCTAGGACAACCAGATAAATTACTCCTTGATCAAGGAAATTAGATCTAGTGTCATGAGCACTGGGTGCCTTTGTTGTTCCAACAGGTTTACCAAGCAGCACCGGATTTCCCTCATGTGAATCCTTGTCATGGGAGCCATGGAAGAAGATGAAATGAAGCACAGAACATTGAGGGATATTCATGCTCATACTGTTGCTTTCACCATACTTGCTCAATATATGGTTCTTCATTTGTTAACTCTCCTGTTTTGTTTCTCCTATATTATGATTCCCTGCAAATTGTCTGATATTCTAGTGAAACTGTGGCGCAGCAGGTTAAGTGGCCAGTACTGTAACCTTTGCAAGGTGTTTCTCTTTTCTCTGTGCATATACAGCAAGGAACTTAATACATTTAAGTGAGGGGAAGGAACAGGGCACTTGCCTGCCTGTGAAAATATTGTTTGTTGTGCAATTTAGTTTTTAGAGGAACTGTGGTAACTATGACTGACTGGTCTGGGATATTGACTGTTGGAAGCTGGCTGCATATAAGGGAAGGTACAATGCCTTCATCTGGCTAATGTTCCAGAACTGGCTTGGGTGCAAGGCTTTGCCCCGTGGTTGGAAGTGTGTTTTAGTGTCCAGAAGATTTCCAAGGAAGCTATCCACTCTTGTAATAAATGAAGCTCGAACTGGGTACACTTGGTGAAAATCCTACAATGGAGAGGCAATGGATGGTGTATTCCATGGCTTTCTTCATTTCTTCCCTGAAGATTGCTTGGATAAGGCAATCATCAGTAGATGGAACCTCCTTGGGCTCTGAGGTGGCCATGCACTGGTGCTAAGCATCTGGTAAGTACACTGGGCACTGTAGGCAGACCAAAGGGCAAGCAAGTAAAACCCAGAGGTATGATGCCCTGCTATGCACATGTGCTCTTTTTGTATGGTTCAGTGAAAGTCTGCATCCTATTAATGTAGTGTCACTAACAGAACTTGTGGATAAATAAGAAGTAATGCTTGCAGAGTTAACATCTGAAACCTGCGAACTCTTAGAAATAGGTTCAGCCTTGAGAGATCTAGAAAAGGCTTCCAAAGGCCAGCTCTCTCTTTGCAAACAAACAAAGCCTGAAATAAAACCCTTTCACTGTTTTTTTGAAGGCGGACATTCTTGATGGGTCTTATCTGAAAGAGATATTCCAAGACTAGTTACACTAATTTCTCCTACTCTTGGGGGAGGAAAGCCATTCCCAGGAAAACAAGGAAAGCCATGAATTTATCTCCTTAGCCCGTCTGTCTAATATTACTAAAAATTAATTTTCTTTACTGTTGGAAAGCCTCACACCCAAAACACGGGCTGAAGGGGCAAGGGTAAGGGAAGTGGGGGTATTGGGATCAGTCAGCACTGTTCACTTCCATCTTAAAAGGGGGATCTTTTATCCATTTCCATCTTGCTATTTGCTGTTGCCTCTGTCATTTAAACATGCTAGTTATTTTTAAAATTTCCTTCTTCGTTTACTGTGTATACAAAATAGCCCAAGGCAGAACAAGGGCATTACTAAGTACAGTAGCTTTTACTAGACCTAGGGATGGTAACAGACTCCATGTCCTTACAGTTCTCGTCTAATTTTATGAACATTTCTTGTAAGGCGGAACAAGATGCAAGTTCCTGTCTGGAGGAATACTCAGCACCTGCTCCTTAACACTGCATCAGTTAGAATTCGAGCAACGTATTCCTGAATTCCAAGTTACACATGCCTTCCAATTACTGGGATGCAAACTGCACCTCTGCTGTACACAAGGTACTCAGATTTGACTGCATGCACATTTACCTCAGAAGCTGTTTGGGTAACCCTGGTCATTCTAGCTTTTGCGGCTTTATCTGAAGTCTTAAAATCGATCTACTTTAGCACATCTGCTTAATAGTGTTCCTGTTCCGGGGTGAATGAAGGACTTCTTGGTGTAAAGACAGATGTTTAATGTTAGTGAAAGGATGGAGACACTCGTACACAAGGTTTTGGAATGCTCTTCTATGGCTTTACGTTCGGAACAAGACAGCCACACTGGTCAACACATTTTAATGGTTTTGACTGCATAGGATCTCAGACTTGAAGGGCAGAAACTTTGTGTAATCATGACATGGGGCAGCACTGCTAATAGGTTACATAAAAACCTCCTCTTCTTTGGAACAAGACCTTAACAGTAAAGGTTATAGACGGTCACAAATTAGAAAAGCTCAAGGTCACTTTCCAGGCTGACTGTTAAAAAACAGGAAAAGTCATGGTTATATTCAGACACCAACACTGCGAAGAGGGTTTCACTTGCTCTAAAACATTACAAGACATTTCTGGCATGACGTCTTGTACCTGCAAAAGGAAGGAGGAGGAGAATAATCATAGCACGTAGGCTACATTATTTTAATAATATGCTTATTGGGGATCATCTGACACTATATTATATTCTCTTGGGCCAAGGTAGAAGCAAATTTCATCTTTTCACTTTTTTTTATATTATACAAAGGTACTGGAGGAGGACAGAAAGAAAGGCAATCTGGAGTGGCCCTCAACACAGTTAATCCCATGTTCCAATACCCAGACTACACTTCAGCATTAGAGATGGTAATGTACACATGAGATGACATCATTCAGGAAGAATATAAACAAAGGATGTAATAGCTGCCCAGTCAATGGTACTATAAGTGAAATGTTAAGGATGTCAAGCATCTTAATGAAAAAAGTGCGAGATAGTTTTACCGATAACCAAAATGTTTAAACACTTTTACATGCTGGGCTTTCTTCTTCAAACGTTTCCTTATATTTGGGAATGAAACATCCCCAGGGATCAGGGCCTAGTTGTGAACTCCTGCAGTTTACTTTAGAAAATCACATCATTTGCTATTTTAATTAATTTTAATTTACTTATTTAATTTTTCAGCCATGTAACTAAACTGTTGTGAACACCCTGCTAAGCCACAGCCTTGGCCAAAAGGACAACAGTCTGTGAGAAATATAGATATTATGATGTGGAATATTATGAGGTATGACTTGTTATTAAAGATCAGCATCCTCATTCAATAACAAAGTATTAACTTCTCAGAAAATCGTAGTGCTGAAATACATTCTGTAATGCAGTGAGTGCTGCAGTATAAATAAAAGGGAATACTGCAGTTTATATACATTTATATAGTACAGAAATCTGAAAGGATACGGAATGTTGTGTAGCAGCACAAAGAAAGTAATACAATGATTCTGAACCAAAATGGCCACCAAGTAGCAGCTCGACTTTCAGATGACACTAATATATGACAGGAATGGACCTACTGCAAATCCACAAGTCAACTGGTATTCGAAATACCCATTCCAGAGACCTCAACTTCTTTGGTAATATAAACAGAATGGTCTGGTGGGACAGGTACATATCCCAAAGGATAACACTACTACAGAACAGACTCCCCATATGAGTAAAAGAAAGCCCTTCTATGACCCTATTTAAGTGTAACTTGGATTGGAAATAAAATATTTACCCTAGGACTGATCTCCATCCTTGTAATTGACAGAGGTAGTGCTTAAATGCCCGGACATACAGTAGGTACCTCTAATACACTGAAGGCGAGACCCAAACAAAATAATCCACTACAATGGCAAGGACAGTTAAACACCTTTGGAATAACACAACTGAGTGACAAACGGGATACATGGCTAGGCTTAAAATGTCACATCACAGTGATAAGTCTAGTACTCACCTATGAATGTTTGATACTACTAGAATAAATAAGTCTGTATTTTTCTAGGACCTCTAGCACACTGAATTTACATCATAAATAAAATTTGGGGCTTTGTGGGTAATATATCAACTTTCCAGTAATTGATATTAGCATAGAAAATTAAATTTTCCAAATCTTCTAGTCCAGAAAAATCTGTAAAGAAGGAACATCAATAAATAATTACTTTGTTACAGGACATGTCCATAAAAATTTACCCGAGAAAGCACACAGATCATTAGTGGAACCTTCAACCAAGCTAGAATCTTCTCCCACATTTAGAACTGTAAAGTATATATCTTAGCTTGACAAAAAAATGGATTTGAAAAACAGCCTGATAAAATTATTTTGTAAAAGTGAGTAACAACATAAGATTTATTAATTTTTTGAGCAAAAACTATGGAAAAAAGAAAAGCCTTCTGACCACTAGATATTTCTTCTTTCGGCTTTTCCTGGTTAGGGGTCACCACAGTGGATCACTTGTCCACTCATGATTGGCAGTCGAGTTTTACAGTGTCGAGTTGCCAGCCCGGCAAAGGCATACACACGAACGCACTCACACCTAGGGCCAATTTAGAGAGTGTCCAATCCACATAGAGCATGTCTTTGGGGATGTGGGAGGAAACCGGAGCACCTGGAGGAAACCCACACAACCACATGGAGGACATGCAGAATCTGTACAGAAAGCACCCCAGCCGAGAATCGAACCAGAGAACCTCTTGCTGTGAGGCGGCAATGCTAACCGCTGCACCACCGTGCCTGCCCACTAGATTAAACGTTCAAAAAGTACAGTATCAAGACGCATATATTTTATCCTGCTAAATTAAAAATACTTCTCTCTCATGAAACAATGATCTTCAACACACTTGAAGAAACAGTTTCTTATATTCATAATAACAATTACCAATACGGAAGATATGAGCTGAAACCCTGACATGGTGATAAAAATAACAAAGACTGTAGTCACAAAGAAAAACAAAAGCAAGTAGGAAATAAAACTAATTATGGGAAATTGAGTAGGAAAATTTACTGGCAATGGAGTTCATGTAATGCATACAGTATTGATTTAAACATGCCTTTATGAATGCAAGTAGCACAGATGATTAAGGGTTTAAGCTGCATCTTGCAGTCAAGAGTAAAGGGTGTTATTACTTTCACCTCAAACTGCCTAGTGACACAGTGTGTAAGTCACTTTAACCACTGTTCCTTCATCAACCCAGAGAAGGGACAATTGTGCAATTGTATACAATGAGTTTACTCAATTAACAAATAGACAGAATGGACTAGAACAAAGCAAAACGAACTAGTGAATAAAATGCAATAAATATTCATTTTAAGTTAAAGTATTTTTTGTTATAGCTGCATGAAAATAACATTTCTTGGATTAAGAAGTTAAGTCTAATAGATTTCATTTTGAAAGGAATTTTTTTTTTTATTTCTCTCTCTCTCACACACACACACACACACACACACACACACTCTCACATGCACGCTCACGCACCCACACTCACTCATACACCCACACTCACTCATGCACCCACACTCACTCATGCACCCACACTCACTCATGCATTCACTCACGCATCCACACTCACTGACACACACACACACAAATACACTCAGTGTGCGCGTGCACATGCTCTCACAAATATGCTCCTCGCACAAATACACTCTCTCGCACTCACACGCGTGCACAATCACATGAGCTCACACACACACACGCTCTCTCTCTCACACACACACACGCTCACACACACACGCTCACACACGCTCGCTCTCACACACGCTCACTCTCACACACGCTCACTCTCACACACGCTCACTCTCACACACGCTCGCTCTCACACACACTCGCTCTCACACACACTCGCTCACACACACACACGCTCTCACACACACACTCTCACACAAACACACACACACACTCGCTCTCACACACACATGCACACACACTTGCTCGCACACACACACATGCTGTCACACACTCGCTCTCACACTCGCGCACACACTCGCTCGCTCACACACACTCGCTCACACACACACACACACTCTCGCTCACACAGACACTCGCTCACACAGACACTCGCTCACACAGACACAGACTCTCGCTCACACACACACAGACTCTCGCTCACGCTCTCACACACACACACACACTCGCTCTCACACACACACACACACACACTCTCACACACACACACACACTCGCTCACACACACACTCGCTCACACACACACTCGCTCACACACACACTCGCTCACACACACTCACACACACACATGCTCTTGCTCACATGCTCTCACTCTCAAACACAAACATGCACACATGCTCTCACTCACACACACGCTCTCAGACAAATACACTCTCTCACACACTTGCTCACTCTCTCTTGTGCACGCACACGCACTTGCACACTCAGTAGCACGCACACACGCTCTCGCACCACTCTCTCTCTCTCGCACACTCATGCACGTGCATACACTCATGCACGCACTCATGTATGTACATGCACGAACACGCATGCACACACTCACACACTCACATGCACACACGCACAAACAGGCACAATCATGCACACATGTGCGCGCAAACTCTCTCGCACACGTGCACGCGCACACACACTCGGGCGCACACACACACACACACTCAAGTGCGGGCACTTACACGGGTGCCCACTCTCATGCGCACGCTCTCTCACACACTCGCTCTCTCACACACACACACTAACTCACACACTCGCTCTCAGATGCACACACATACTGTCACACACTCGCTCGCTCACACACACACTCCCGCTCCCACACACTCTTGCTCCCACACATGCTCTCACTCAAACACAAACACGCACACACGCTCTCACTCACACACACTCACACACGCTCTCACACAAATACACTCTCGCACACTCGCTCTGGTGTGTGCACACGCGCTTGCGCACATTCGCTCTCCCTCGTGCGTACACTCTCTCGCACACTTATGCACACTCATGCGCACACACATACACACACTCTTATGCGCACGCACACAGACACTCACGCACACAGACACTCACGCACACACGCGCAAACTCTCTTGCACTCTCTCACACAAGCACACACTCACGAGCGCACTCACACGCATGGTCTCTCACGCGCACACTCTCTCACATGCACAGAAACACACACTCACATGCACACACACGCTCACATGCACACACAGACACAATCATGCACAAACGCGCGTGCAAACTCTCTCGCACTCTCTCACACACGCACACACTTCACACGCGAGCGCTCTCTCACATGCACACAAACACACACTCTCACGCACGCACACACTCTCACGCACGCACACACTCTCACGCACGCACACACTCTCTGGTACGGTTAGCCTTCCAAAGATGCAGGAGATTCATGTGTGTCCTGCCTGAAGGTCTATTTTTTTTTTAGTTCAGCATGCAGATACTACCTCCAAGTGTTAATAGGAAACTCTTTGCAATCAATATAAAGGTATTTTCAATATAAAGACTTACTTAGGCTGCTTTCATAAACTTTTTAATTTTTATTTAGAAATTACTTTCAGAGGACTGAGTTAATATACAAGCAGAGCAATGACATAAGGAATGCTCTTCACTAGTGAATTTGCAGATATATAGTTCTGTATGCTGATTGAATAGACACAATAAACATGGGACAGTATGATTTGCAGACTTAGGAAATTTGTTCGTTTCTCATGGGCTACTACAGTTTGATTTTTTTACAGGCCAAGTCATGTAGCAAAACCCAGGATAGTGGAAGGATTACGTGAGCATTTGATCTAGGGGTCCATATTTAATGGAGCCTGAACTCTGTTGTGAATATAGACCTGGTGACAATGGGGGGGTGAAGATGCTGTCTCATCCTTGCTGGTCTACTTATCTCAAGGGTTTGTTTCTGGTTTTATCCTTCAGAAAAAAATAAGTTTTGTAATGAATTGTGTCTTGCATTTCTTTTTTGATATGCAAGACGTTGTTTTGGTCACAGGCTAGTCACAGTATTTTGATCTACTGACATACACAAATTGCCATGACTGACAAGTGTGAGAGGAAATAAAGCCAAGGCTCCTAGGGAAGGCTGTGAATAAGCTTATGCATACTGCAAATGATGCTGTGAACCATAATTCTGAACTGCTTTTATCCTGCCTTAGATAAAAAATAAGCTTGTTATTAAACAGACGAGGTTTATTGTCCCAATATTATTACACAGACTGCGAAACTTGAAAATAATATTCTAATTTCGCAGGACACTAACAAATGGCAACAAGATTGTGACAATTATTGACGTATTGGACACAACAGTATACAGTATGTAGATATATGGAACAGAATACACAGATCCTGAATTAATATCTCAGTTCTTGAAACTGCATGTGCATAGAGCTTTTGTCCAAAGGTAGTTAACGCTAAACCATTTAGAACAATCAAGGGGAAATTGCATTTACAAAGACTTGTGTGATGTGGCTACAGTAGCTACCATGTACTTGTTATACTTTACATATGCATGTTGCAGTGAACAGTACGGTCCTGTAGAAATCTAAAGTATAGTTGTGTACATTTACCATAAATTTAGATGTTCGAGTGTATTCACTGTTGCAGTCATCACACTTGTGTTATCTGCCTGCAAGTAGCCCTCAATCAGCCCGAATACCAGAGACTTAGTATTTCTGTGTCAGATACTGTCACTCCAGGACTGATGTCAAGTCGTCAGGGGTATAAAAACAGGCAGCCAAAGCCATTACATCAGTTTTTCTTGCCCCAAATGTTAGGAGCCCCCCAAATAGGGAGCTAAGTTATGGTGGGGAAAACACCACCAGTAAAAAGTAAATGCCAATAACCATACCCCTGAGAGGGGTGAGGAATAGCCATAGAGAGGAGAGACAGAGAGAAACCAGGGGGTTGGAGGGAGGGAGGGAAACCAGGACTGCAACAGTGAATACATTCGAACATCTACATTTATAGTAAGTGTACACAAATGTACTATGTTCTTCGTGTTTCACTCCTGCAGTCATCACTTGGGTGGATTCCCAAAGCTGAATATGGGTGGAGGCAGTCAAGAAGAGTAAGGGACGGCTAGGATGCCTTGCACGACTGCAGGTGCAAAACCTGCCCTGAGTTTGGAAAAGATAGGCAGGTGGTAATGCTTGGTGAAGGTGTGTACATAACTCCAGGTAGCAGCTTCCAGGATGTCCCTGGTAGGGACTCCCCTGAGAAATGCTGTAGAGGTAGATGTTGCCCTAGTGGAATGTGTTCTGACCCCTGAGGGGTTGGTTTCCCATGGTGCTTGCAGCAGAAACAGATGCAGTGTGCTATCCATTTGGAAATTGTTTGTTTTGAAATGGCCTTGCCCTCTGCCCCTATTGCAAAGCTGACTAGTAACTGGTCACATTTCTGAAGGGCTTAGTCCTATCAAGATAGGATCTGAGCTGTCTGTGCACATCCGAGGAGTGCAGAATTCTTTCCGCTTTATTCTGAGGATTAGGGAAGAAGGTTGGCAAATGGATGTATTGGTTTAGAGCCACACTGGACACCACTTTAGGCATAAAGGAAGGGTTAGTCATGAAAAATAATGAAGGGTCCCACAGCCATGAGTGCTTGTAGCTCAGACACACTTCTAGCTGAAGTGATGGCCAGAAGCAAGGCTGTTTTCCAGAAAAAGAATTTTAACTCTGCTGACGCTGCAGGTTTAAAGGGGGGAAGCATGAGCTTTTCCAGTACAAAGTTAAGGTCCCAAGCAGGGGTAGGTGCACTCCTTGGTGGCGTTACGTTGTTTGCCCCTCTCAGGAATTGTTTGATAAGAGGGTGTGAGAAGAGAGGTGGCTCAGTGTTGTAATGAGCCAAAATGGCTGAGGCATGTATCTTAATGGAGGAGAAGGACAGTCCTTTTAGGAGTAGATCTGTAAGTAATCCAGGATTAGAGGCAGGGAGGGCAGAGTTGTGTCCTCTCCTTTAGATTGAATCCAGGAGCAGTACCTCTTCCACTTATCAGCACAGGATTTGTTTGTAATGGGTCTCCTGGCTTCAAGAATGACATCCAGCACCTGTTTGCTGAGGGCTGTGGGGGGAGAATTCAAGGAATAAACCAGGCTGCAAGATTTAGGGTTTGCAGTTGCGGATGCAAAATTTGTCTCTCCTGCTGAGAGAGCAGGGTTAGGTTCTAGTGTAGGTGCCAGGGTGGCACAGGAGTGGGTACCAGTGCTGGCGTAGCCAGTCCGGGGCAATCAGAATTGTCCTTGGTCTGTCCTGTCTTATCTTGAGTAATATTCTTAAGAGACGAGGCAGAGGGGGAAAGGCAAAGACTGAGAGATTTACCCACTGAAAGGATAGGGCATCCACTTTCCAGGCCCTGCTGTGAGGGTTCCTGGTGCAGAATTTGCTGAGCTGGTGGTTGTGGGGTGAGGAAAAAAGAGAGCCAACTCTGGGGTACCCCATTTCTGAATCAGTAGGTTGAAGGTGTTGGGTTCTAAATCCCACTCGTGTGAGTCTAGGAGATTTCTGCTCAAGTCATCTGCCAGTGAGTTTGCTTGCCTGGTAGGAATTGAGCCTGCAGATGGACTTGCATGTCCAAGGTTATGTTCCACAGGGCCATGGCTAACTTGCAGAGTGGGTAAGACTGGGTTCCCTACTGCTTGTTGATGTACCACATAATTGTGGTGTCTGTTTTTATTAGAAGTTGCCCTGGAAAGAGTAGGGATCTGAAAGCTGTCAGGGCATTCTGCACAGCTAGCATCTCTTTTTGGTTGATGTGCAGATGAATTTGACTTGGGCTCCAGTGGCCTTGAATGCATTTTCCGTCCATGTGTGCTCCCCAGGCATAGTCTGATGCATCTGTGGTTAGGGTCTGGGTGGCATGGGGTAGAGTAAAGAGCAGTCCCTTGTTGTGGTTGTATGCTTCTGCTCACCAAAGGAACTCTGTCCTTAGACAGGGTATGATAGCAATGACGGTTTCCAGATCCTGAGAATGTTGGCACCAAAGACTTTTAAGTACCACTGAAGTTTCCTCATATGCAGTCTTGCATATGGAATTAGCAGTACACATGAGGCCATGAACCCTAGGGCCTGCAGTATTTTTCTTGCGGATAGCTGGGTTCTGGTGGTTATTTGTCTGAAATAGGCTGTCAGATAGACTTGTTTTTCTGAATTGAGGAATGCCATCTGGGATGTTGTGTCCAAGCTTGCACCTAGGAATACAATCTTTTGACTGGGTACCAGTTTTGATTTATTTTCGTTGATGGTGTACCCCAAGTAAGTGAGAAGTTTTTTCACTAATGTCAGGTGCTGCAACAGCAATTCCTGACTGTCCGCCTGAATCAGACAGTCGTACAAGTACGGATACATTTGGATATTTCTCTGCCTGCAGTATGCAATGGCTGGAGCCAGGTATTTCGTGAATACTCTGGTTGCAGTGGATAAGCCAAAGGGAAGTGCAGAGAACTGATAAAGCAGAGATCCAGCCCTGAAACGTAGATACTTCCTGCATAACTACCTTATGGGGATATGCAGATAGGCTTCTTTTAAGTCTAGGGTGACTAAAGTACAGTTTTGTACCTACCATAAATGTAGATGTTCGAGTGTTCACACTGCTGCAGTCATTACACATGGGTTATCCTGCCATCAGGCGGTCCCGCAGTCGGCCAGAGTTCCAAAGTCTTGGTCCGGTGTCGGTTGCTGTTGCCTCTTCTCTGACATCAGTGCACCAGGGGTATACAAGATGCATCCAATGCCATTTTCTTCAGTTTTTCTTGCCCCAGATGACAGGTGCCCCCAAGTAGGTAGGCAATACACATTGCTAATAAAACATATATAAAAAATAAACACAATACCTTCAGCTACAAGCAAATACACCACAAAGGTTGTATAGGATAGAAAGGTATAGATAAGTTCAGCTAGGACAGAGGGGATGGAGGGAGAGTAACCGGGACTGCAGCAGTGTGAACACTCAAACATCTACATTTATGGTAGGTACAAAACTGTACTATGTTCATCATGTTACACTGCTGCAGTCATTACACTTTGGGAGAATCCCAAAGCTAAGGTTGGGTGGCTGGTCTATAAAGAGCTCGGATTGGCTATGAGGCCCTGCAGAACTGCAGTGGCAAACCCTGCTCTGGATTTAGAGTAAAGAGGCAAGTGGTAATGCTTGGTAAAGGTGTGCACTGAACTCCAAGTTGCAGCCTCCAAAATTTCCTTGGCTGGTACTCCTCTGAGAAAGGCTGTTGAAGTGGCTGTTGCTCTGGTAGAATGTGGCCTAATGTTATTAGGGACTGATTTTCCATGCTGCGGTGTAGCAGTAATGAATACAGTGTCCTATCTATTTGGAGATCGTCTGTTTTGAGATAGCCTTGCCCTGTGATCCTGCAGCATATGCTACAAACAGTTGCTCAGTTTTCCTGAAAGCTTTTGTTTTGTCCAAGTAGAAGCGTAGCTGTCTGTGTATGTCTAAAGAGTGCAGAAGTTTCTCCCCCTTATTCTGGGGGTTTGGATAAAAGGTTGGCAAATGGATGGTTTGGTTAAGAGCCACACTAGATACCACCTTTGGCATAAAGGTAGGGTTTGTCCTTAAAGAAACCCTGTCCTGATGAAAAATTATAAAAGGTTCCACTGCCATTAATGCCTGTAGCTCCGAGACTCTTCGTGCTGAAGTTACTGCCAGGAGCAGAGCTGTTTTCCATGATAAAAATTTTAGAACGGCTGTACTGGCTGGCGCAAAAGGTGGCAAGGTCAGTTTTTCCAAAACAAAATTGAGGTCCCAAGTTGGTGTTGGTGCTCTCCGGGGTGGCCTTATGCTTTTAGCCCCTCTGAGGTACTGCTTTAGCAAGGGATGAGAGAATAAAGGAGGATCCATGTTGTAATGTGCTGAAATGGCAGAGGCGTGGATCTTAATTGATGAGAAGGATAGGCCTTTGACAAGCATCTCAGTTAAGTATTGTAAAATCTGAGGAATGTTTGGGACAAGAGGGTCAAGGCTTTGAGTCTGGTTCCAGGCACAGAATCTCTTCCATTTTTCTGAGTAAGATTTCCTGGTGCTAGGCCTCCTGGCCTCCAAAATGACATCCATGACAGCTTTAGAGAGAGGTGTTGCTTGTTTGGCTAATGAATCTGCCATGAAGCCAGGTTTATGGTCTTGAGCTGACCATGCAGGATCTGATTGTTTTGTTGAGTCAGAAGGTGGGAAATTTGAGGCAAAATCCATGGTGGGCCTTCAGCCAAGTTCTTTAAGATTGGGTACCAGTGCTGGCATGGCCAGTCTGGAGCAATCAGGATCATCTGTGGTTTTTCTTGTCTGGCTTTTAGGAGTACCTTTGAAAGGAGAAGCAGTGGTGGGAAGGCATAAACTTACAGGCTTTTCCAGCTGAACGAAAGAGCATCCACTTTCCATGCTTGTGTGTGGTAAGTCCTTGTGCAGAATTTTTGTAGTTGGCAATTCAGTGGGGAGGCAAAAAGATCTATGTTTGGGCATCCCCATTTTTGCGTTACCATGCTGAAGATTTGAGGATTCAATTTCCATTTGTGAGGGTCCATGATATTTCTGCTTAGATCGTCTGCCAGAGTATTTTTCTTTCCTGGCAGGAATTGTGCTTGCAGATGAACTTGATAAGTTAGAGCTGTGTTCCACAAAGTCATGGCTTGCCTGCATAGGGGATAAGAATGAGTGCCCCCTTGTTTATGTACCACATTACTGTGGTGTTGTCTGTCTTTAATAGTAATTGTCCTGGATGTAGAAGGTCCTTGAAAACTGTTAGGGCCTTTTGAACAGCCAACATCTCTTTTTGATTGATGTGAAGATGCATTTGGTCTGTGGTCCACTTGCCCTGAATACATTTTCCTGCCATGTGTGCTCCCCAGGCGTAGTCCAAAGCATCTGTTGTTAGAGTCTGCCTGGCTGTGGGTAGAGTGAAAGGCTGACCTTTGTTGAGGTGACATGCCTGTGCCCACCATCGAAACTCCTGTTGTAGGCAGGGAATTACTGGTATTACTGCTTCTAAACTGTGAGCGTGTTGAGTCCAAACACTTTTTAGGTACCATTGTAATTTCCTCATATGCAGTCTGGCATATGGAATTAGTAGTATGCAGGATGCCATGATTCCCAGGGCCTGCAGAATTTTTCTTGCAGGGAGACTGGACTTTTTTGCAAGTAATTGAAAATATTGAGTCAGTTGTCCTTGTTTGTCTGGCGTGAGATAAGCCATCAGGGCCGTTGTATTTAAGCTGGCACCCAGGAATATTATCTGTTGTGAGGGCACTAGTTTTGTTTACTCTGTACCCTAGAGAAATTAGCAACCATTTTACAAAAGCCAGATGCTTTAGAAGAATGTCTTTTCTCTCTGCTTGAACGAGGCAGTCGTCCAGGTATATTTGAATTCCTTTTTGTCTGCAAAATGCAATTACTGGTGCCAGGCACTTTGTAAAGACCCTGGGCACAGTAGATAAGCCAAAGGGCAGTGCAGAGAATTGGTAGTGCATTGTACCAGCTTTGAATCTGAGGTATCTTCTGCAATCTTGTCTTATAGGGACATGCAGGTATGCCTCTTTGAGGTCCAGAGTAACAAGCCAAGCCTTCTTGCCCAGCATGGGAAGAAGCTGCTGTAGTGTCAACATTTTGAATTTCGGAACCTCCAGGTAAGTATTTAGAGTTGAAAGGTCCAGTATGGGTCTCCAGGCTTTGTCCTTTCTGGGGACCAGGAAGAGTCTTGAGTAAAATCCTTGTCCTTGTTCCTGTTGTGGTAGTTTTTGAATAGCTCTCATGTCCATGAGGGCTGAAATTTGTTTTTGAGCCTCTGCCCATTGATTTTGTGGCAGGTTTGGCATTCTTTTTATCCTTGGTAAAGTGTGAAAGTGGAACCTGTAAACTTGAGACACAATATTTAGATCCCATTTGTCTTGGGTGATAGTTTGCCAATTTTGAGAAAAAAAGTGCTAGTTTTCCCCCTAAGGGGGCTGCCAAAAGGGAAATGCTTGTCATACGAACGGGGAAGTCATTGGGACTGTTTCCTGTAAGGTTGAGACCTGTCCTCACCTCCTTTTGGGGTTGAGGTGCTCCACTGTCATTGTCTGTTAGAGCCTTGGGGTTGAGATCTGCCTCTTGGGTGTCTGTATCTGCCTCTCTGTGGCCTGTCTGACACTGGAAAGGACCAATTCTTTGTAGGCCAGTTTCTGCTAAATCGAGGTGGCTGTACCTGTAAGAAATCTTTGACTGTTTGCATAGATTTAGCTTTATCCTCCAATTTCTTTAACACCTCTTCTGACTTAACACCAAACAACGTATGATGCTGTAAAGGAGCATCCAATAATTTTGCCTTAACATGATCAGGTAAACTCTGTTCTTTTAACCAAGCATGTCTTCGAATCACAGAACCTGTAACAGCGGCTCTACAAGAGGCCTCTAAAGAATCAAAACCACATTGCAGAGTATGTTTTCCCACCTGTTCCACTGCATGCAATAAATCCTGCATTTATTTATAGTCAGGAGCTTCTGAGCTTGCAAACATTTTCTATTTTAACTGAGACATTAAAAATTGTTGGTACTTAAGCATGTGAAACTGGCAATTTAAAGCCCTTACTGCTAAAGTTGCAGAAGTGTAAACTTTCTTCCCCCATCTATCCAATGCTCAGTCTAGAATCTCTGTCAGAGGGGACTGGATTTTTTGCAATGAAAGCCTTAACCCCTTTGGGACCCTGGGAAATGGTTTCTGGGTAAGCAGAAGGGTTTTTATAAAGAAACTTGTGAGAGTCAGGGACTCTATAATACCTATCTGGCTTGGCTGGTGCAGGGGGCAAAGAATCAGCAGATAAGCAGGATTCAGAGAACACATCATCCACAATATCTAACACAGGCGGAATAGCCAGGGGCCTGTGCTGAGGAAATAAAAGGAAGTCCCTGAGCCTATTCTTGGATTCTGAATAATCCTGACTTTCCCAATGGAAATGCTCCCTCATGGTATGTAAGGTTTCCCCAAAAGAGTAATCCTCAGGAGGAGAGGCTGAAGGGATAGATTCTTCAGCATCAGAATCCTCATGGGGGGGTAGAGAGTATCCCTGGTCTGAAGAGGAATCAGAGGAAATGGAAACCTGATCAGAGGAATCATAGTCTGTATCCTGCCTAGGCCTTTTCTCAGGAGGGGGATGGGAACCCCTGATTAGAGTGAGTAATGAGGTCTTCTGCCATTTTAAGCATCTGTTTCTTAGGCATGGAGGACTGTCCAGGAGAATGCTGTACTTGCTTCTTTGTCTTTAATGGTGTTTTTTGCCTTGGCTGTTGCTTTAATGGTAAGTTGTGAAGGTCTGAAAACACCCTCAGAAGCCGATGCCTGCTCAGCGGCTCCGGACCCATCTGAGGGATTAGTTTCCGTAGGCCCAATACCTTGAGTTTCCAGAGGCCTAGCTGTCTCCACGTGGGAGTCGGAGGCAGCCTATGGCTCTGATGTAGCGGGTGTCAGGGGCTGTGAAAGCACCTCACTGAGAACCGGCGAACCAGCGACTGGCCTAGAAGAGGCTTCGTCTTTGGTTTTGGACCTCGGATGCCTGTCTTTATCCTTGTCTTTGCGTTTTTTGAGAATTGCAGTCGTCGGTTGATCTGATGGCATAGTATAATTGAACCTTCGGCCAAAATAGTGCAAAGCAAAGTCAAAACGTCGTTTTATAGTGCGTTTGTTAAATCTAGCACAAAACCGACAACTAGTGACGTCGTGATCAGGGCCTAGGCATGGAATACAGTAAGACTGGAAGTCCTTATGAGGTATTTGCTTTCCACAAGAAATACAATTATTAACTTTTTCTGACATCGGTCTGAGGCAAGAAAAAAGTTTCCCCAACGAGGTACTTAGCTTTATTGAAGACTTCGGATCTGAAATTCAACTTTGAAAATCTCAGGAGTTGGCCAACCGGCACTTGCGAACTGCTTTTGCTTAGGCCACTGCGCGGCAAGAAAGACTGAAGAAAATGGCGTCGGATGCATCTTATATACCTCTGGCGCAGTGACGTCAGGGAAGAGGCGACAGCAACCGATGCCAGACCAAGACTTTGGAACTCTGGCAGACTGTGCGACCGCCTGACGGCAGGATAACTGACTGCAGGACTGCCTGACGGCAGGATAACCCAACTGTAATGACTGCAGCAGTGTAACACGATGAACATCCAGGCATCCTTGGCTAACACAGGAAGAAGCTGTTGCAGGGTAAGCATTTTGAATTTTGGTACTACCAGGAAGGTGTTGAGAATTGAAAGATCCAGGACTGGGTACCAAGAGCCCTCTTTTCTGGGTACCAGGAAGAGTCTGGAGTAGAATCCTTGACCTCTCTGTTCTACTGGAACCGGCTAACTGGCTGAATAGCTCTGATATTGAGCAAGGAAAGAACCTTCAGCCTCTGCCCGCTGGCTTGGTGGAAGGTCTGGGAACCCTCTTAGGGTTGGCAATGAGTGGAAATAAAATTTGTACCCCTGGGATACAATGTTGAGGACCCATCGGTCTTGTGTGATGGACATCCAGTTTTTTGCATGAAGGGCAAGCTTTCCTCCTAGGGGCACAAGCAATTTAGAAGGGCTGGGAAGAGGGGTAAAGAAGTCATTGTGAGTTTTTTCTGTATGGAGATTGGTTACCACTCCCTGCTTTAGGGGTGGGGGCACTCCATTGCTTAGATCTCTGCATACCCTGAGACTGTAGTCTGGGTGGTCTATTTCCCCTGGGTCTGGTTTGAGAAGGCCTGGAGGGGGCCGGAAAGGACCAGTGTTTGGAAGAGCAATGCCTACAGAATCTAGGGGGTTGCACTTGTAAGAATTCTTTAACATTCGGCATAGACTTAGCTTTTTCTTCCATCTTTTTAAGAATCTCTTCTGCGTTGGTGCCAAACAAGCTGTCCTTGTTCAAAGGAACGTCTATTAACTTTGATTTGACATGGTCTGGCAAGGTCTGCTCTTTGAGCCAAGCATGTCTTCTCTCAGTACACAGCCAGTGACTGCTGTCCGGCAAGATGCGTCTACAGCGTCAAAGCCACACTGCAAAGTATGCTTGTTGACTTGTCTTGCAGAGTGCATAAGCTCCTGCAATTCCTTATTTTCTGAACAGTCTGTAAAGGTTGTCACTTTTTGTTTAATAAGTTCCATAATATGTGCTGGTACTTCAGCATGTGAAACTGACAATTCACTGCCCTAATAGCAAGAGTTGCAGAGGTATATAACTTCTTACCCCATATCTGTCCAAAGCTCTGGAATCCCTGTCCGAAGGGATGGGATTCTTGGCTGTAATAGCCTTGATACCTTTAGGTCCCTGGGAAATGATCTCTGGGTCAGTAGTAGGATTCTTAAAAAGAAATTTGTGAGTGTCAGGTACTCTGTAGTACCTGTCTGGTTTCCTAGGGGCAGGAAGTAAAGTATCAGGAGTAAGACTGGATTCCATAAAATCATCAACAACATCCAGGACAGGGGGTATTGCTAAAGGTCTGTGCTGAGGCAACTGGGAATTCTCAGAGTCTCTTTTTGGACTGAGGATAGTCTTGGTATTCCCAGTTGAAATGCTCTCTTAAAGTATGCAAGGTTTCACCAAAAGAAAAATCCTCTGGAGGGGAGGCAGAGGGAATGGATTCCTCTGCATCTGAATCCTCAAACAAATAAGGGCATGTCTTCATAATCAGAAACCTCAGAGTCATCAGACTCCTGGTCTGTGGAAGCTGTAGAGGACTGGTCTCTTTTCTTCTTAGCAGGGGAAGGCTGACTTCCCCTAATCAGTGTGATAAGGTCTTCTGCCATTCTAAGCATTTGTCTTTGGGGCATGGGGGCAGGTGCATGCTCTTTGGTCGTCGGTTTCCTAGGCGTAGCGTGTACTATTGGTCTAAGAAACTCGGTAGTTTTAGATAAAAATGAGGTCATTGGTTTGAGTCTAACATCGGTTGAGCGAAGAACTGCCTCAGAAGCTGGTGCCTGCTCAGCGGCTCCGGACCCATCCAAGGTAGAGACATCCAGAGGTTCCATAGTCATAGAAGCATATTGTGGCACACCGGACTCCAAAAGTGTCTCAGTAGAGGCCTGTGAATCCATAGAAGCGGGCATCAGGGGCTGCAAAAGCGCCTCACTGAGTACAGGCAAACTGGCAACTAGCTTAAAGGAAGCGTCGTTGGCAGCTTTGGACTTATGCATTCTGTCTCTGTCTTTATCCTTACGTTTTTTCAGAATATCGGTAGTCGGATGGCGTACCAAAGCCATTTCAGAATACAGAGCTAGAGAGCGAAAGAATATAGTGACAAAGAGAGCCCAACGACAAATGGTTCGGGTGTTGAACAAGGCACAAAACCAACAGCGAGGTATGTCATGGTCTGGGCCTAAACAGGTGACGCAGTAAGAATGAAAATCTCTGTGAAGTATTTGCTTTCCACAGGCAAGACAATTGTTAACTTTTTCTAACATCAGTTAGAACAAGAATAAATGATCCCCAGTGGGGTACTTAGCTTTAGAAGACTTCAGGATTATTCAATTCATAAACGAAATTCAAGTAGCGACCAGCTGGCACTTGTGAACTGCTTCTGCTTTGGGCTCCTCTGCAAGAAAGACTGGTGTATTGGTGTTGGCTGCCTGTTCTTATACCCCTGATGACCCAACGTCAGTCCTGGAGTGACAACATCTGACACAGAAATACTAAGTCTCTGGTATTCAGGCCGACTGAGGGCTACCTGCAGGCAGATAACCCAAGTGTGAAGACTGCAACAGTGAAACACGAAGAACATCGTTCAAGTCTCTAAGACCTAAAAACATACAGGGGGAAAAACAAATACTTGGTAATATTTTTATAGTGCAAATGATATGTTATGTTGTTATATTCTATCGATAACATATTAAATGCAACACTGAATAGATTTGTTACAGAATGTTGTGTGTCAAGCACTTGCCTGACATCTATTTGCCAAGAAATTTTTGTTGGTTAAAAGGTACTGGTTAGCTAGGCAACCTCTTAATATGTACAAATGTTGGGTATGATACCCTTTTGGAGAAAGATCACTATTACTGAAGTAAGGCAACAGCACAATGCAGCCAATAATGTGATTTATCCAAATCAAGATTTACTGGAAACACAATCATCATCAACATGTTTACTTGATTTTACCAAGCTATTACACTTATTATTCTTTTAAGGAACTACAGATCATAACTAGAATGTCAGTAACATGGAGCATTTTCTTACAGTGCTGCCAAATGTAAATACTACAGTTTATTACAAAGTTAGAATGCTTGCAAGTACAGCAGACTCCCTGTTATCCGGGTTCGCTTAACTGGACTCCATTTTAACTGGCTTCAATGATTAAGAATTTAAAAAATGAATAAAAATAAACATTCTGCTAGCAAGTGCAGAATTTGTTTAAGGAGGGCCATGCGTGTGAACTAGCCGAGAGAGAGAGAGAGAGAGTGTGTGTGTGTGTGTGTGTGTGTGTGTGTGTGTGTGTGTGTGTGTGTGTGTGTGTGTGTGTGTTAATGTACCTCTTAAATGTCCAGATTTAGCCTCATAGCTTTGGTCTGTTTCTCATACAATTTGTGGTTTTCTGGCAAATCACGGCGGATTGAAGTTGCTAAATAATGACATACGCAGTTATTCTCATACCATTTGTTTCTTTCTGAAATCTTATTTACAACACCCTGATGGTGATGGTTTCTGAACAAACAGTTTATAATAACTTGTTAGTCTTCTGGCTGAGATAGTCAAACCTATATAAGTTAAATAAAAAAGAAGTTGTGCACTCACCATAACGTACCATCTGTGTTGTTGCCTCTCATTTGCTCTTCAACCTATGAGTTTCAGATCCGACTCGGCCGCATACCAAAGCTTCAGGCTTCCACATCCATAGTCCTCCCCTACCCATAATGCCCCTCTCCTCCAAATCCCTCAGATCGAGTTTGCTGTATCAAATTATATAATCACATAATAAAGGTAGAAAGAAATATTTAGCAACAATAGGAGAAGTCATGAAGGAGTACTTCAGGAGCTCAAACAAAAAGAAGTATTTGTCCAAACAAACAATATTCCATCAGGTCCTTCCAAGGACAGGGGGATGGAGGGAGATAAGGTAGAAGAGCAAATGACAGGCAACAACACAAATGGAATGTTATGGTGAGTAAATAACTTCTTTAGCTGATGTTGTTGCCTTTATTTGCTCTTCAACCTATGGGACAAAGTCCCCAGCTACAAAGAACTTGGGTGGCCCTTAAGGAAGGATGTTCTGGAACACAGCAAAACCAAAGAAGGCCCTGTTGTTGGAAATGAAGTCTAGTTTGCAATGTTAAATAAAGGTATGATGGTTTGAGCAAGTAGCTGCAGCACAAATTTCATCAGGGGGAAGCTTTGACTAGAAGGCCGAAGAAGTGGAAACAAATCTAGTAGAATGGGCTCTAATGTAACATGGTAAGGGGATGCCCTTAATAGAACATGCAAGTTTAATGCAACTGGTAATCCAATGAGCCAGAATAACCCTGGAAACTGGTTTACTCAGCCTGGGCTTGGAAAATGAGAAAGAAGGTGGTCAGATTTCCTAAAATGTTTGGTTCTACCCAAATAAAAGCAAAATTGTCTGTGCATGTTTAACGTATGAAGTAGATACTCTCTTTGTTTTGAAATTTAGGAAAGAATACAGGCAGACTGATAACTTGGTTTATATTTGCCTCAGAAGTGACTTTGGGCAGAAAGGAACTCTGTCCTTGTGAAAAATTAAATCTGGAGGCTTGCAAGACGAGGCCTGCAATTCAGATACTCTTTTGGATGAAGTAATAGTTACCAAGAAACAGGCCAGAAACTTTAAATCTACCATAGCTGAAGGTTCGAAGGAAGATGAGACAAAAGCTTGCAGAGCTAAAGTGAGAGCCCAAGGAACAGCCTGGTTCTTAATAGAAGGGTGAAGGAGAAGGGTACCTTTTAAAAAGGCCTTTCACAATTTGGACAAAGCAATGGAGACAGAATTTTCCCCTATATGAAAACTGGAAATGACTGCCAGTTGCACCTTCACCATAGAAAAACTGGCCCCATTATGAAAGACATAAGCCAAGAAGTCCAACACAGCAGGGACCAGGGCTGTAAAGGGAAGTTGTTCTGAAGAGCCCAGATGGAGAATCTCTTCTACCCAGTATTACATAATTTTCCACTGGACGGTTTATGTGACTCAATCAGAATTTTCCTTACTGGGAATTCTTGCAATCACTGGAAGTGGAGAAACCAAGCGGTCACTTTCAGGTTCAGAAGATCAAGATGGGAGTGTCTCAGGAGATGGGACAGAAGATCTGGAGTGCTATCCAGAGTCCAAGGTGGACAAACTAGGCGAGACCAAAGGAAGGGGAACCAGACTTGTCAGGGCCAAAAAGGAGCAATGAGGATCATTCGGCACTTCAACCTCTGTGCTTTTTGCAGGAATTTGTGAAGAAGAGGAAGAGGGGGATAGGCATAGAGCAGACCGGGGGTTGGAAGAAATTGCCCGTTGCCACAACCTTATGGCTTCTCGACACAAGGGGTAAGACCTGGTTCCTCTGTTTGTTGATGTACCAGACCACTGACATGTCGGTCTGAATCACAACAGTTCCTGTTTGAAAAGAGGAATGAAGGGATTGAAGAAGCACCACTCTCATCTTCAGAACTTTTATATGCAGATTGGTCTCTAAGGGGGACTACGTGCCTTGGACCATTTGTCCCAGATAATGCCCCCCTACCCGAACTGGGACGCATCCGTCATGGTGGCCGTGGGAAGGGGTAAGATAAATGGGCAGCCCTTGAGAAGATCATCAGATTGGATCCACCACAGGAGAGACTGTTTGCCTGCTTATGAAATCCTGACTGGTTAATTTAACATAGTAGGAGAGACCATTGTACTGCTAAGGTCCGCTGAAGTATTCTCATGTGCAGGTGAGCTAACAGCACCAGGGTGACCGCAGTCACCATGGACCTCGAACCCCTTAGGACAAGACTTGCTGGAGGGAAGGAATGTCCGTTATCTGTCTGACATGAGCCCTCAAGGTGGAAATTCTGTCTGCAGGAAGAAGAGTTAGAGAATGCATGGTACCCAGATGGACTCCGATGAAGTCTATGACTTGGACCTGCTGAAGATGAGACTTTTTTAAATTGATAGAGATGCCCAAGGTTGGGGCTAGGTGAAATGAAAATCTCTGGCTTCTAGAAATCGATGCCTGGTGGCAGCAGTTAGGAGCCAATTGTCTAGGTACAGAAACACCTGGAATCTTTGCAGTCTCAGTTGAGCTGCCACGACTGCCATGCATTTGGTGAACACCCTGGGGGCTGTGGTGTGACTAAAGGGTAGTACCCTGAACTGATAATGACTGGCTCCTAACCAGAAGTGGAGGAACCTTCTGGAGCACCTGTTCATCTTTATGTGATAGTATGCATCCTGAAGGTCTATACAGCACATCCAGTCCTTCTGCAGGAAGGGCAGACTGGACTGTATCATGACCATTCAGAACTTTGAACTGACAACCGATTTGTTGAGAGTGGTAAGGTCCAGAATGGGCGTGAAGTCCCCTATCTTTTTGGGCAATAAAACAATCAGGAGTAGATGCCTGATCTAAGTTGGTATGGAGGAACACTTTGGATGACTCTTTTTAAGAGCAGCTTCGAAATTTCTACACCTGCTGCTTCCCTCTGATTGGGTGGAACATCGGGGAGGGTTTTACTTGGAGAAAGTTTTTGGAAAAAGGGTACTGAATAGCCTCTGGATATAATTTTTAACATGCAATGATCTTTTGTGATGGCTTCCCCGGCAGTTGGGTATAAAGATAAAGGTCACCCGACAGTTGGGTATAAAGATAAATGTCCCCCGACTGCCTCCAGAGAAGAATAGTCGGGTAATCCCTCAAGATCACGGATTGGGTCTGTCTGAAAAGGTATCTCAAGACTCTTGCTTCATCAGCCCCCCCCCCCCACCACCGCCACAAGGGCAGCGTCTGCCATTCTAACAATTTCCCCCTCTGCCCCTGCGAGTCTTGGAAAGGACCTTGAGATTTTTGAAACCACAGCTTCTGACCCCCCACACTAGTGCCTGGAAAAGGCTCGTTGTTGGGTAGAGAAGCGGATCACGACAGCAGACAAGGTCATTCTTTCCTTTTCACTTTAGGAGAAAGTGCCTTTAACTGCTGGACTGAAGAAAGTTGATCTGTCAAAAGGGGCATTGGTGAAAGATGCCTTGTAGGGTTCACAAAGTTACATAGCTGCATCCAGGTGTGGCATCTGGTAGCTATGCCTGAAATGTTCGCCCATGAGGCACCTTCTGCCACATGAGATATCAACCTTATATACATGTTGGAAACGGACTAAAGACTGGCCAATATGGAGAAAAAGGTCTTCTGCTACTCAGCAGACATGGACCCTGGGACAGAGCTAGAGAGTTCCTTAACTAAGCCTCTTTGTAGTTTGGTTACATGTACTAAGTAGTTCAGTTCCCGCAATGGGAAGGCTGCTGAAGCATAAACCCACTTCCCAAACCTGTCCAATGCCCAGCCCCTTTTTGGTGACCGCTGCTACCACCAAGGCATGAATGGGAACACCTTTAGTCCACTGGGGGCGGTCAGAGGGGGACACCTAGGATCTTGTCGGGCCGCTTCAGGATAGGTTCTACTACATCTGGTTCTTTCCACACCCTGCACAACACAAGGTCAATAAGGGGGTCCAAATGGGGGGGGGGTGCCCAAGAAGTAGAAAGGTCTGCTCAAAAGGCTTTCAGAAACGCCCGATTCCTCTGGGTTAGAGTTTTGGGAAGACCAATCACCCTTCTGGCACAGGACTTCCATGATGTCTCCAAAGCAGACATCCCTGGGTGGTTATCTGAGGGACACTTCCCCTTCATCAAGACCAGTGTCCTCTGTGAGGGATGCCAAGGGGGAATCCAACTGCCTCCTTTTGCAGTGATGCTTCCGAGGGACGTCCTCAGTGGGGTGATCTGATGAGGTATTGGAAGACTCCATGGGTTCCAAGAGGGAAATAGACTGGAAGTTCTTTTGGGCTGTCTGTCCCAGAGGAGACAGAATAGATAACTCAGGCACAAAGGCTGCTGCAGGGAGGCTGGGCTCCAAAACAGGAAGAGTCGAGACTTCTGGGTACAGAGAGAACCCTGTCCACCACTTTGAATGCCGAGGGAGAGACAGCATGGGCACCCCTCCCAGAGCCAAAGCTGTCAACAGGGAAGGTCCAAAAATCTCAGCCACCCCCAGATCACAATCAGGAGTTGGAGCACAGCTATCGAACACTGAAGCCCCGAAGGGAAGAGAGATCTCTGAGAACTTAGTGGCAGACGTCAACCCTTCAGACCCAGTGGCAAAGCTACAGCTCCAAGAACCGCTCAGCTCCAAAATAGTTGGAGCCGGGTGAGACAGGAAGACCGTCCGAGTCGAGGTGACTGTACCTGTCGGCTCAGACGTGCTGACTCCAGGGAGGCTCGAGCCCAATAACTCCAAAACCTGAGGTCGGATAGGAGAAGGATAGATAAGAGCAAAGGTTGGAACATTGCTCGTAGATCCAGGAGGGGACATAGCAGGCAAGATCCCCAGCTGGATTTGTGCCTTGAGAATCTTGACCATCATGCTGTCCACCTATGCTTTGGAAAGGCTTCAAGAAGACCTAAAGGAAGAAGCGACAGAAGCAGGCCTGGAACTAGGCCTATGTTGCTGCAGGAGCGGAGACTTTTGTATGGTCATCTCCAGCTCCGGGGAGAATCTTCGGCTCTAGCATGGGCGGGAGGCCTGGATGATGATGGGTACCGAAGAATTTGGCTCTGTAGGTCTGGTAGTCTTGGCAGGAGGTTCCCCCAAATGAGGGGATCTACTAGGGGATCTCTTCTGCTCCTTATGTTTTTTAGCAGGGGTTTGAGCCCATGAAGTGGATGGAGTGGCTGCAGATGAAGAGCTAGACAGAAGACCTTTTAAAATAAACTTGTTCTGCCTATCTACGAGTGCCCTCTAGTTAAAGCTGGCACAAATTGAACAATCAGAGTCTAGATGAGACACACCAAGACACACTACGCACTTGGAGTGTGCATCTGAAAGTGGGATTTTGTACCAAGTGCTACATTTTTGTTTTTAAAACCAGCGGGTTTAAGATCCGAAAAAAACAAACAATTAGCTCACGGCTCACACACACAAAACTAGTAACTGAAAGGGCAACTCTAAACAACGAAAAAAGGAGTTTAGAAAGATTTTTTTTTTATTATTATAACAGGAAGAAAGGATAGGAAAGGGGAAGTACCAGGCAAAAGTCTAGAAGAAAACTATGAAATTACGATAACTGAGCAGACAAGGAAGGCAGGAGACAAGAACAAGGCAAGACAAATATATAGCAAAAACAGAGAAAAAATGTAGTCAACAACTCACAGAAACTTTGAGGAGCTCAGAGAGCGAGATACCCAATGAGAAGAGAAGTGCAGCAAACGAGATCTGATGGACTTGGTGGAGAGCAGAATTATGGGTGGGGGAGGAGCTTGGATATGGGAGCCTGAAGCTTTGGTATGTGGCCAAGTTGGATCCGATGTGCGGATACGAAATCCATAGGTTGAAGAGCAAATGAAGGCAACATCAGATCATACTTAAAGGCTAATACCATGTGTATTTCATCAAGTAATATCTCCCCATTTCTTGTACTGAGAACTGACTATGGAGTTAACTTAGTTTAAGCAACCATGTGATGACTAGGAGGTTTATCTGTTACCATAGCAACAGCCAGGCAGTTCCTCAAAGAAAGCACGTCTTGTTATACCATCTATGTAATCAGTAAGTTTAACCTGTCAGTCAGCAGCTGTAAAGGCAGTTTGATATTCTTCTACTCAAAGCCTTAACATGACACCCTATAAATCAACAACCTTTTTTCAGGCATTTTAGGGCAGCTTGGTGCATATTGCACTTAACTAACTTTAGGTTATAACTGTAAATCATTAGAATGGCCAGTGGGTAATGCATGGTTCTACAATAATCCTAGTGTTATTTGCCAAACTGATTTACAAAAATTTTAACTAAAGAGTAAAACCGTTTTAGCAATCAATTAACCTGATTTTTAAAAATTTCATGTTTAATATGTTAATTATGCCTATGATCAACATTTGCAATATATCATATAGTTATTTATTTTAGGGCGGCCACGGTGGTGCAGTGGTTAGCACTGTTCCCTCACAGCAAGAGGTTCTCCGGTTCGATCCTCGGCTGGGGTCCCTTCTGTGTGGAGTCTGCATGTCCTCCCTGTGGTCGCGTGAGTTTTCTCCGGGTGCTCCGGTTTCCTCCCACATCCCAAAGACATGCTATAGGTGGATTGGACACTCCAAATTGGCCCTAGGTGTGAGTGTGTGTGCCTTCAGTGGAAGGTTGGGCGCCGGGCTGGCAACTCGACACCGTAAAACTCCACTGCCAATCATGAGTGGACGGGTGATCCGCTGTAGCGACCCCTAACCTGGAAAAGCCAGAAGAAGAAGAAGATATAGTTATTTATTTTAAATAAAAAAATGCTTAATCAATATTTACACACAACATACACACACACATATATATATATATATATATATATATATATATATATATATATATATATATATATATATATTTATATATTGTGTGTGTGTGTGTATATATATATATATATATATATATATATATATATATATATATATATATGTGTGTGTGTGTGTGTGTGTGTGAGTGTGTGTGAGTGTATGTGATTATTAATCTGATTTGCAACCTATAAATGCTATTTCGTATGCTTTTTTCGACCAGATAAGAGGGAGTCTACTGTAAAGTCATGAAGTAGTACAATTAGCAAAATTTCCAAGTTCCTTCTCTTCAGGTTGTATGTCAGCCAAATGACTAAACAGTTTTGAAAGTATTTAAGATACTTGGAATACATTTATTTATACAATTTAGAAAGTTTATACAAATCAATACATAAATATTGATTTGGCTAGAAAGGTGCTTGGTGTGACATCTGGAAAGTGGAAAGAGGACAAGGAGACCTGGTGGTGGAATGAAGTAGTACAGGAGAGTATACAGAGAAAGAGGGTGGCGAAGAAGAAAGTACAGTAGTGTTTGTTTGTGTCTTTCGGCTTTTCCCGGTTAGGGGTCGCCACAGCGGAACTCCGGTCCGCTAATGATTGGCAGTAGATTTTTACGTACTGGCTTGCCGGGCCTAACGCACAACCTGCAACGAAGAAACACCCATTCACACATGTCGCTATACAGAAGACGCTCTAACTGAGAATTGAACGGGCAACGTCTAACTGTGAGGCGACAACGCTACTGCAGCACCACCACCACAGTAGATGTTCGAGTGTATTCACTGTTGCAGTCATTACTCTTGGGTTATCCTGCTGGCAGGCTACCCGCAGTCGGCCAGAATTCCAAAGTCTAGGTCTGGCGTTGGTTGCTGTCGCCTCTTCCCTGACGTCAGTGCACCAGGGGTATAAAAGCTGCAGCTGGCACCATTTTCTTCAGTTTTTCTTGCCCCAGATGTCAGGTGCCCCAGACAGGTAGGCTGAAAAATATACCAATAAGAAATGCATGCACTAAAATAACATTTCCTTCATCTACAAGCAAATACACCAAAAAGATTGTATAGGATAGAGAAGTGCAGATAAGTCCCAGCAAAGAGAAGGGGGATGGTGGGTGGGTAACCTGGACTGCAACAGTGAATACACTCGAACATCTACATTTATGGTTGGTACACAACTGTACTATGTTCATCGTTTTTCACTGTTGCAGTCATTACTTTTGGGTAGAATCCCAAAGCTGAGGATGGGTGGCTGGGCTAAATAGGATTAGGAGAGGCTATGAGGCCCTGCAGAACTGCAGTGGCGAAGCCTGCTCTGGACTTAGAGTAGACAGGCAAGTGGTAGTGCTTTGTAAAGGTGTGCAAGGAACTCCAAGTTGCAGCCTCTAAGATTTCTTTGGGTGGTACTCCTCTGAGGAAGGCTGCTGAAGTGGCTGCTGCTCTGGTGGAATGAGGCCTAATGCCCTTAGGCACTGATTTGCCATGTTGAGAATAGCAGAAAAGGATGCAATGGCCTATCCATTTAGAAATGGTCTGTTTTGAGATAGCCTTTCCTTGTGATCCTGCAGCATATGACACTAAAAGTTGCTCAGTCTTTCTGAAAGCTTTAGTTCTGTCCAAGTAGAAGCGTAACTGCTTGTGTATGTCCAAAGAGTGCAGAATTTTCTCACCCTTATTCTGTGGATTTGGGTAAAAGGTAGGCAAGTGAATGGTTTGATTGAGGGCCACACTGGACACCACCTTAGGCATAAATGTAGGGTTTGTCGTCAGAGAAACCCTGTCTGGATGAAAAATGATGAAAGGTTCCACAGCCATGAGTGCTTGTAACTCCGAGACTCACCTTGCAGAGGTTATGGCTAGGAGCAGAGCTGTTTTCCAGGATAAGAATTTAATATCCGCTATTGATGCTGGCTCAAAAGGAGGCAGTGTGAGTTTTTCCTAAACATAATTGAGGTTCCAGGCCGGAATTGGTGCTCTCCTTGGAGGCCTAATATTTTTGGCCCCTCTGAGGTACTGCCTTATTAAAGGATGAGAAAGATAGGTGGTTTCATATTGTAATGTGCAGAAATGGCAGAGGCATGAATCTTAATTGATGAGAAAGAAAGGCCTTTGGTTCAGCATCTCAGTTAGGTATTGTAAAATCTGAGGAATTTTTGGTACAGACATGTCAATGCCTTGCTCCTGGTTCCTAGCACAGAATCTCTTCCATTTTTCTGCATAAGATTTTCTGGTACTGGGCCTCCTGGCCTCAAAGATATAACATCCATAACAGCTTTTGAAAGAGGAGTTTTCCGAATAGCTACATAATCCGCCATGCTGCCAGATTTAAGGTCCTGAGTTGGCTGTGCAGGATCTGATTGTTTTTTTGGGTTAGCAAGTGAGAAGATTGAGGCAATATTCATGCTGGACCTTGAGACAAGCTCTTTAGGATTGGGTACCAGTGCTGGCGTGGCCAGTCTGGTGCAATCAGAATAATTTTTGGCTTCTCTTGTCTGACCTTTAGGAGTACTCTGGGAAGGAGAGGCAGAGGGGGAAAAGCATATACAGTTAGATTTTTCCAGCTGAATGTTAGGGCATCCACTTTCCATGCTTGCTTGTGGTAAATCCTTGTGCAAAATCTCTGTAATTGACAGTTGTGAGGTGAGACAAATAGATCTATGTCTGGGCATTCCCATTTCCTTATTATCATCCTGAAGACTTGTGGATTCAGTTTCCATTTGTGGGGATCCATGAGGTTTCTGCTTAGTTCGTCTGCCAGAGTATTTGTTTTTCCTGGCAGGAATTGTGCTTGCAGGTGAACTTGAAAAGCCAATGCTGTGTCCCATAAAGTCATTGCTTGTTTGCAGAGGGGGTAGGAATGAGCACCTCCCTGCTTGTTTATGTACCACATGACCGTAGTGTTGTCTGTCTTTATCAGTTAATTGTCCTGGATGAAGCAGGTCCTTGAAAGCTGTCAGGGCATTTTGAACAGCTAGCATCTCTTTTTGACTGATGTGAAGATGCATCTGGTTTGCAGGCCATGTGTCCGGAGTACATTTTCCTGCCATATGGGCCCCCAAGGCATAATCTGATGTATCCGTTGTCAGTGTCTGTCTGGCTGTGGGTAAACTGAATAGCAGACCCTTGTTGTGGTGACAGGCTTCTGCCCACCATCGAAACTCCTGTTGTAGGCAGGGAATGAGTGCAATTACTGTCTCCAGGCTGTGGCAATGCTGAGTCCAAATACTTTTCAGATACCATTGTAGTTTCCTCATATGCAGTCTGGCATATGGAATTAGTAGAATGCAGGATGCCATGAAACCCAAAGCCTGCAGGATTTTCCTTGCAGATAAGTGGGTTTTTGTTGCCAATTTCTTGAAGTAAGTAGTCAGTTGTTTTTGCTTGTCTGGCATGAGATAAGCCATCTGGGCAGATGTATTTAAGCTTGCGCCAAAGAATATTATCTCTTGAGAGGGCACTAGTTTTGATTTCTTTTCGTTTACTGTGTACCCTAGGCCGCCGATTAGTAATATTTTTACAAACGCCAGATGCTTTACAAGAGTGTCTTTGTTCTCTGCTTGAATTAGGCAGTCGTCCAAGTAGGGATATATCTGAATTCCTTTTTGTCTGCAAAATGCAATTACTGGTGCCAGGCATTTTGTAAAGACCCTGGGCGCAGTTGATAAGCCAAAGGGCAGTGCAGAGAATTGGTAATGCATTGAGCCAGCTATGAATCTGAGGTATCTTCTGCAAGATTGTCTGATTGGGACATACAAGTATGCCTCTTTTAGATCCAAAGTTACAAGCCAAGCCGTCTTGCCCAGCATGGGCAGTAGCTGCTGAAGAGTCAACATCTTGAATTTTGGAACTTCCAGAAACGTATTTAGTATAGACAGGTCCAGAATTGGTCTCCAGGATTTGTCCTTCCTGGGTACTAGAAAAAGTCTGGAGTAAAATCCTTGCCCCTGCTCTTGTTGTGGTACTTGCTGAATGGCCCTCATGTCCATGAGGGCTGTAATTTGTTTTTGTGCCTCTGCCCATTGATTGTGTGGCAGGTCTGGCATGCCCTTTGACCTTGGAAGGGTGTGAAAATGGAACCTGTAGCCTTGGGACACTATGTTCAGAACCCATTTGTCTTGGGTAACCATTTGCCAATTTGATGAAAAAAGTGCTAGTTTCCCCCCTAAGGGGGCTGTCAAAAGAAAACTGCTTGGAACTGGTAGAGTAAAGTCATTGGGACTGTTTCCTGTAAGGCTGTGATTTGTCTTCTCCGCTTTTGGAGGTAGAAGCACCCCATTGTTTAGGCCTGTGTGAGCCTTGGGGCTGAGATCTGCCTCTGGGACACCTGTATCTGCCTCTTTGTTGTCTGTCTGAGACTGGAAAGGACCAATTTTTAGAAGGCCAGTTCCTGCTAAACCTGGGTGGCTGTACCTGTAAGAAATCCTTGACTGTCTGCATAGATTTTGCTTTATCCTCCATTTCTTTTCAACACCTCTTCTGCTTTAGTACCAAACAAAGTATCATGCTGCAATGGTGCATCTAATAATTTTGCTTGAACATGATCAGGCAGATTTTGTTCCTTTAACCAAGCATGCCTTCTAATAACAGAACCTGTAACAGCGGCCCTGCAAGAGGCCTCCAGTGAATCATAACCACATTGCAAAGTATGCTTTCCCACTTGTTCAGTTGCATGCAATAAATCCTGCAATTCCTTGTTCTCTGAACATTCAGTATTTGTCAACATTTTCTGTTTAAGTGACATTAAATATTGCTGATATTTAAGCATATGAAATTGACAATTTAAAGCCCTTACAGCCAGGGTGGCAGAAGTGTAAACTTTTTTCCCCCATCTGTCTAGAGCCCAAGAATACCTATCAGAGGGGATAGGGTTTTTTGCAGTGGAAGCTTTAACCCCCTTGGGACCCTGAGATATAGTTTCTGGGTCAGCAGCGGGGTTTTTATATAGGAATTTATGAGAATCCGGGACCCTGTAGTATCTGTCTGGCTTAGCAGGTGCAAGGGGTAAAAAGTCAGGGGACAGTCAGGACTCTGAAAATACATCATCTACAATGTCTAGAATAGGTGGAATAGCAAGGGGTCTGTGCTGAGGAAGAAGCAGGAAGTCTCGGAGCCTTTTCTTAGACTCAGAATAATCTTGGCTCTCCCAGTGGAAATGCTCCCTCATAGTATGTAGTGTTTCCCCAAAAGAACAGTCCTCAGGAGGAGAGGCTAAATGAATGGATTCTTCAGCATCAGAATCCTCACAGGGAAGCATGGAGTAATCCTGCTCAGAAGAGGAATCAGAGGAAATAGATACCTGATCAGAAGAATCATACTCTGTGTCTTGCCTAGGCCTCTTATCAGGAGGGGGATGGGAGCCCCTGATCAAAGTAATTAGGTCTTCGGTCATTCTGAGCATCTGTTTTTTAGGCATGGAAGTCTGAATAGGAGAATGCTGTACTTGTTTCTTTGTCTTTAGAGCTGCTTTAGTCTTTGTCTTTGAAGCTGAAGATGGCTTAACATATAGTTGTGTAGGTCTGAAAACACCCTCAGAAGCTGATGCCTGCTCAGTGGCTCCGGACCCAGCTGAGGGATTGATTTTCAAGTGTCCAATACCTTGAGTTTCCAGAGGCCCAGTTGGCTCCACGTGAGAGGCGGTAGCGGCCTGTGGCTCTGAGGTAGCAGGCGCCAGGGGCTGCGAAAGTGCCTCACTGAGAACCGGCGAATGGCATAGAAGAGGCTTTGTCGTCGGTTTTGGACCTCGGATGCCTATCCTTGTCCTTGCGTTTTTTTGTAAACTCCGGTTGTCGGCTGTTCTGCCGTCATTATATAATTAAATCTTCGGCCAAAGTAATGAAATGCAAAATCGAACCATCATTTGATAGTGCGTTGGTTGAATCTAGCACAAAACTGACAGCTAGCAAAGTTGTGATCACGGCCTAGGCAAGGAATACAGTAAGAGTGAAAATCCTTATGAGGTATTTGCTTCCCACAAGAAATACAATTGTTAACTTTTTCTGACATCGGTCTGGAGCAAGAAAAAAGTTTCCCCAACGGGGTACTTAGCTTTAATGAAGACTTTGGTTCTGAAATTCAGATTTGAAAATCTCAGGAGTCGGCCGACCGGCACTTGCGAACTGCTTTTGCTTTGGGCACAGCACGGCAAGAAAGACTGAAGAAAATGGCGTCGGCTGCATCTTTTATACCCCTGGTGCACTGATGTCAGGGAAGAGGCGACAGCAACCGACGCCAGACCTAGACTTTGGACTTTTGGCCGACTGCGGGTAGCCTGCTAGCAGGATAACCCAAGAGTAATGACTGCAACAGTGAAACACGATGAACATGTGGGATTGTCAAAGAGATGAAGAAAGTAGACAAGAGTATAAGGAGCGGAGGTGCATGGCAAAGAGAGAGGTGGTGAAGGCTAAGGATAAGACGTATGAAGAGTTGTATAAAAGACTGGACACTAAGGAGGAAGAAAAGGACCTGTACCAATTGGCTATACAGAGGGACTGAGCTAGTAAAGATGTGCAGCAGGTAAGGGTGACAAAGGATAATGAGGGAAACATACTCACAAGCAAGGAGAGTGTGTTGAGCAGATGGAAAGAGTACTTTGAGGGGTTGATGAATGAGAGGGAGAGAAGGTTGGATGATGTGCTGATAGTGAATCATGAAGTGCAGTGGATTAGCAAGGAGGAAGTAAGGATAGCTATGAAGAGGATGAAGAATGGAAAGGCTGTTGGTCCAGATGACATACCTGTGGAAGCATGGAGGTGTTTAAGTGAAAAGGCAGTGGAGTTTTTAACTAGATTTTTTTAATGAAATCTTGGAAAGTGAGAGGATGCCTGAGGAATGGAGAAAAAGTGTTTTGGTACTGATTTTTAAGAATAAGGGTGATGTGCAGAGCTGTAGTAACTACAGAGGGATTAAACTGATTAGTCATAGCATGAAGTTATGGGAAAGAGTAGTGGAAGCTAGGTTAAGAACGGAGGTGATGATTAGTGATCCGCAGTATGGTTTCATGCCAGGAAAGAGCACTACAGATGCAATGCTTGCTCTGAGAGTGTTGATGGAGAATAAAGAGAAGGTCAGAAGGAGTTGCATTGTGCCTTTGTGGATTTAGAGAAAGCATATGGCAGGGTGCCTAGAGAGGAGTTGTGGTATTGAATGAGGAAGTTGGGAGTGTCAGAGAAGTATGTAAGAGTGGTACAGGATATGTACGAGGGTAGTGTCACAGCGGTGAGGTCTGCGGTGGGAGTGACGGATGTGTTTAATGTGGAGGTGGGATTACATCAAGGATCAGCTCTGAGCCCTTTCTTATTTGCAATGGTGATGGACAGGTTGACAGATGAGATCAGACAGGAGTCCCAGTGGACTATGATGTTTGCAGATGACATTGTGATCTGTAGTGAGAGTAGGGAACAGGTGGAAGAGACCCTGGAGAGGTGGAGATATTCTCTAGAGAGAAGAGGAAGGAAGGTCAGCAGGATTAAGACAGAATATATGTGTGTGAATGAGAGGGAGGATAGAAGAATGGTGAGGATGCAGGGAGTAGAGGTGACGAAGGTGGATGAGTTTAAGTACTTGGGATCAACAGTTCAGAGAAATGGTGAGTGTGGAAGAGAGGTGAAGAAGAGAGTACAGCAGGATGGAGTGTCAGGAGTGATTTGTGACAGACGAGTACCAGTAAGAGTGAAAGGGAAGGTCTGTAAGAGGGTAGTGAGACCAGCTATGTTATATGGGTTGGAGACAGTGGCATTGACAAAAAGGCAGGAGTCAGAGCTTGACGTGGCAGAGTTGAAGATGTTAAGATTTGCACTGGGTGTGACGAGGATGGACAGGATTAGGAATAAGTATATTAGAGGGTCAGCCCAGGTTGGAAGGTTTGGAGACAAAGCCAGAGAGGCAAGATTACGTTGGTTTGGACATGTGCTGAGGAAAGATGCAGAGTATACTGGAAAAAAGATGCTAAGGATGAAGCTGCCAGGTAACAGGAAAAGAGGAAGGCCTAAGATAAGGTATATGGATGTGTTGAGAGAGGACATGCAGGTGGTTGGTGTGAAAGAGCAAGATGCAGAGGACAGCTAGAAATGGAAACAGTTTTTCTGCTGTGGCGACCACTAATGGGAGCAGCCGAAAGAAGAAGAAGATACAAATCAATACATAAGAGCTAGATTAGTAATCACACTTTTGGGCTAAGATGGCTGCACACTGATCTAAAGCTTAATTTCAGCTCTCCCAGTGTGAAAAAAGGAAATGATAGACAAGGGCCAGTAATTCAAGTACACTGACAGATGCCAGCAAAGAAGAAACTTGGAGAGCCTGAAAGAAAATCAACTAGAAAAGGTGAAGAGAAATCACTGACTGAGGAGATTCCTGCAGCTGTTCAGCAAAAAGCAGTCCAAGTTTTAGCTTTGGTACAAGAGATGGCTTCCAGTAATTTATAGGAAAAAAATAAGTTAAATGTGCTCAGAGCTGATTAAAATAAATGAAATATCTAAAGAGTATATTAACTCAGTCTGCAACAGACTGGGGAAAGTAGAAGAAGATTTAAACAGCTATTTGGATGAAATGATAAAAACTGCAAAAAATCAGAGGTTGAAATGAAGAAAAGGCTCAAGAAGAGCTGTTTCAAAAAAATGGTAAAGTTAGAGGACAGAGTACGCAGAGAAAACCTGAGATTTTCTGCTTCACCAGAGAAACTGGAAGGAACAGCCTGTATTATTTTTATGAAAGCACAAATAAGCAACTGGACTGGTATTCCACAGCAGGAACTGTTAACTGAAAGGCCACATTGTGTGTATGCTCCAAACCTGGCCAAGAGAAACCCACCAAGACCTGTATTAGTAAAGCTGCAATCATACCAGCAGAAAGAGCTGATCCTGACAAAACTTGAAGAATTGCACAATATTAAAAACTGAAGACACTCAAGTGTTTGTGGAAAATGATTATTCACTGTACACCAGACAGAAGAGCTGCAAATTTATCCCAGCAATTAGGGAATATCAAGAGGCAGGTGTAATATTCAAGCTGCTGTATCCAGCTGTCTTCAGAATATTTTTTCCTGGAGGATCATTTTTTTAAAACAAGAAATGTCTTTATTAAATTATTACTTATGCCATGGGCAATCATACATTTACATAAATGAAAACAAACCATATTATATTTTTAGTTGCAAACATTTTACATCGCTTACACTCTATCCAGTCATTTTCAGTCAAACATTACATAGCTCATTCAAATCCTGCCTACTTTTAAACCTCATTCCTCCTCCTCCAAAACATTATTCTGCATGTATCGTTCCCACAATTCCCATTTTTTCTATGCAATTTGCTCCTACATTTTCTAAAGATCCCATTTCCAGTTGTTTTATCTCTGTTACTAAATTCACTACTTCTAGTATAGGTGGTCTAGACTGTGATTTCCATTTTCTAGTAATTGTTTTTTGGAAGCCACCATAAATAGACTCAGCAAGGCCTTATTATGTCTAGGCAATTCCTATTCTGTATCATAGCTCAAAAATAATTTTCTTAGTTATACCAAACTGCTCACCCAGTATTTTTGATAGAATAGCTTGCAGGGAATTTTTAAAGTCAGCCAACTTATTACAGTCCCCAAAAAACATGTTCCGAATTTCCTCTTTCTTCGCTATCACACCACTAAAATTTGCTATCTACTTCAGGAAATATTCCTTGGAGTCTAACTGGGGGTATAAAAACACCTATGTAACCACCTGCAAGCAAATATTCTAAATCTTCTAGACTTTGTTGCATATTTGGAAGTCATACATATATCCCTCCACTGTTTAATTGTGAATTGCTTATCCAATATCTCTTCCCAATCTTTATTGCATCCTCTGATAGATTCTTATAGTTAGCATGCAATATTTTATATGCTCTACCAATTATCCCTTTTTTAACAGCAGCGTCTGTTCTAGATTCGACTAAAAACTTGTGTTGGCCTTTTGCTTAAGATCCTCCTATTTCTTTCACTTTGCCTATGCTTGGATATCAAGCACTGATAGTGAAGGCAATCTCTAGCCTGCAGACCAAATAAGTTATTGGCCTCTTCCCATTCTGTTATCTTGCCGCTCTCTAATTATTTGCTCCCAATACCTTGGTTCCTTTGCCACTTTTCTCCAGTAAACCCCAGCCCCTCTTGCCTATTATCTGTAGCCCTAATTCCAGTAATCCCTATTGGCAGAATCTCCTTTCTCCATTCCTGTGTTAGCTTAGTTCTTATAATACATTCTGCTACTTTATGAATATAATATGATTATTGTTACTCTCCTTAAGGATCTGCATCAAACATTCTAGTCTCTCCTTGTTTCTTGAGCTTCCTCTCTGTTTTATCATCATCCCTTTCCACTTTGAATTATAGCTTTCTACTAGTGCTATGTATAGAAGCCTTAAACTGGGTAGCTCTGAAATGCCCCTTCATCTTGGGTAATCCCAATCCACCTTTTTCTATTGGAAGGATCAGCTTATCCCACATGACTCTTGCCATCTTCCCATACCAGATAAAATCCTTCAACTCTTTATTAATTACTATCCACAACTTCTCCTCTGGTTGATAATAATATGCCTGACCTGTGTATAAAACTAAAGGGAATAAAAACATTTTGATTGCTTGTATCTTGCTATCTATATCCATAAAAAGAGCTTCCAATTTCTCAGTTTTAGTATTATCTTTTGTTTAGTCTCTGCCCACATATCCTTAGCTGCCGTAACAGAATCCTTTTTAATCCATACTCCTAAGTACTTCATTTTATCATGTCCCCATAAATATGGGTATTGCTTTATCAATTTGTACATGGGTACATAGTTTACAGCTATTGCCTTTGTTTTACCTTTATTTTGTATCCCAAAAAGACTTGAAACTGCCTCAAAATGTTCTACAACACCAAAATATCCTTTTCTGTTTTTTATCAGGTATAAAATAATATCATCTGCAAATAAATTCAGCTTTTCTTAACCACTATACAAATTATATCCTTGAATTTCGGAGTTCCTTATTTTCTTTGCCAGTGGTTTTAATTATAACGTAAATAACAAAGGGGAAAGAAGACACCGCTGCCTGGTTACTCTCCTTAAATATAACTTATCAGAGAGAAACCCACCCACTTTAGGGGATATATGAGAGATCAGAGGTGAAAATTAATCAACCTTATAATTTTATCAGGGAAAGCAAATGCTTCTATTGCCCTGCTCATAAAATCCCAGCTTAGTCCGTCAAATGCTTTCTCAGCATCAAAACGCACCCACAACAGTGGTATTTTCTTACATTCTGCTTCCCTCTGGATCATTATTGTTCTATTAATGTTGTGAAATGCCTGCCCCACCTCCACAAAATCACATTGGTTCACAGGACGATACTAGGCTATTGGCCCTGCAGCCCATATAAGCCTAGCCAAGACTTTTGCCCATGTTCCCACAAAGTCAACATCTGTTTCCCCTGTCCAGCAGGGACACAGGTGGGATCCCAGGGGTGTATCTTCTGTTTCCCATCCAGGTCGGCTAGTGAGGTACTCTGCTTGACATGAAGATGGAGTCTATTCCACAGATGGGGGAGTCTTTGGGACACAAACCTATCCCACCAAGTTCTATTAATGTCACAGACCAGGTTGAGGCCTTGCATGTGGCTTGCACGAAGGGAATTTGTCTTAAAGATATGAAGCAACTCCATCAAGGCTGGGTCTGAGATGGCCATGTATGCCAGACACAGGTCACCTCTAAGCAGTCTGTACGAGACTGAGTAGAGGGACAGGGTTTTTAGCTTATCTGTATAGGATAGGTGTTTGAGACCCTAGATTTTCCTGGTTAGGAATCTCTGTGGTCTCTCCAGCTGCTGCATGTGCTTGGCAAGGTACATGCTGAAGGGGGCACTGTACTCGATAATGGGTCTGATAAGGGATCTGATAAGGGAGGAGTACAGGGATGTTATGACCTCCTGAATGAAATACCCTTATTTATGAGGTGGGCCATGTAGAAAGCCTTCCGAACAAAGGAGGATCCATATCTATCAATTTTGGCATCACCTTTGCAATTCCTTTAGCCATTACAGACATAAACACTTTATAATCATGGCTTAAAATTCAAATAGGCCTATATGAAGCTGTATCTAATGGGTCTCTACCACCTTTAGGTATTATAGCCAACACTGCTTTCTTCCAGAGGTTTGGTGTTTCTCCTCCTTTTGATATACTGTTAAACAAAATGTTCCAGGTCTTTATCAATTTTTTCCTCCTAGTTTCCAAACTTCCATAGGAATATCATGTACTCCTGGGGATTTTCCTGTAGACTGGTTATACATTACCATTTTTATCTCATTTCCTCCTATCCTGTTAGTAATTGAGCCTCATCTACCTCTAACCTTGGCATATTTCACTCTTCCATAAACATTTCCATTTGTACCTTTTCTTGATTTCCATATTTCACTGCATTATACAATTTTTTTATAACATTTCCAAAATATTTCTAGCACTTCTACAGGATCTCTGGTTATCTTCCTAGTTATAGGCTCCCTAAGCTTGACAACAACCCTTTCTACTTTCTGTTGCCGGAGTCTTTGTGCTAAAAGTTTTCTTTTTGTGTTCTGTAATTATCAAAAACAGTTCCCTGATCAAAGTCATTTTTGATGCAGAACAGGCTAAAGAGGAATACAAAAGTTTGTCCAACAAAAGATGAGCCATCAAACAAAAGGGACTCTTCTCGTTCTTCTGAAAATAAAGCTCATAATGAGACTATGCCAGTGAAACATTTCCAATGTTCCAAAGGAAAATGCATGAGAAATAGAAAAAAGTACAAGAGTTGACTAGAAGAATCAGGAGTACCTTGCACTTGAACTGGAATCTGGGGTTGGGAAATGCAAATGAACAAGATGATCTTCAACACTGAAAACAGAGAATAAATGTGAGACTATAATGCTTCAATCACATTCGTGAAATACTCCTTTACAAAAGAGGCTGAGAAAGACTGGATTTTTGTTGACTCTGTTAAACTTGTGGGGCAACTGACAGGTATATGCCCCACTTCATGTCACTGATGTTTGTAAGGGCACTAAAAGGGGAAAACAACAAAAAGAGGAAAAAGAGAAAGTAACTAAAGTAAAACAATTTTTGTTCATAACAGTATTTGTATAAAGCATTTCATGATATAAATTCCATGTTATATAGCAAAGCATTTTCATGTTTACTTCAGTATCTTCATCACACACAAGTACTTTTTTCTTTTTAGTTTTAAGAAAGGTATACATTACAATGTAGAAAGAGAAGAATGACTGGGCAAAAGCACATTTTTGTTGATGGGCTCTAATCTTGGGCTGTTGGGTAGAGGGTGGGGTGTACAAATGCACTGAATATAATATAATACAATATAATATAAGATAATACAATACAATATAATTAGGTGGAGTTGAAATGTTTTCATTTACTTTTGTACAGGTGAATGTCTGGCATAATTCTCTTGGCTTAATCTAATGACAAGTCTTTTTTTTTTATTTTTCTCTAGCAAATAAATGTCCAGTGTTAGTAGAAAAGTACATTCTGCTTTTATGTTTCCATGGAAACAAGCTGACAGAGTGAAGGCAGGATGTCTAGACATTGTTAACTGAGAAAAACATAAAATTAAAGTTAAAAGGACAAGCAGCTCAGTATAAAAGTTCAAAATTACTGGAAGTGAATAAGAGATAGCAGCTTTTCTGGTAACTAAAGACTTCATGCATTTACTATTACAATGTACAGTTTAGTTTAATTTCAAACACACTTTTTCATAAAGTTAAAAGTTAATGTTTTCTGAAAGCATATAAGCTGTTTTTCATATCTGGGAGGGGAATAAAGATAAAACAAGAACCAACAGCAAGTAGTACAAGTAGAAACACAGGTTGTAGCATTTCCTTTTGCAAGGATAACCTTAATTTTAGGTTAGCTAATGCCTGTGTGTGTGCAGCTGTTGACTTTGGGCAACTTTTTCTATCAAGAGGGTTAAACTTCATTATTTGAATATGTACATACTTTGTGCATTTGTTTTAAGTTAATAGGTTATGGGGGTGATCTGGGGTGTTGTTTTTCTTTAAGGGGTTCCATTAAAACAAAAAGGCTTGTAAAATGTGACATAGGTACAAATTGAGATGACAAGAAACCACTGCATAAAGGATTGACCTGCCAAACATTACTTGGTGCATGTAACAAAATCTGGAAATAGAAGCTGTTATATATAATAGCAATAACTTATCATAATGGCTACACTAAACATAGTATTTTGTAACATGAATGGCCTCACAGGTATAGACAAAAAGGAAAGAGTAGTGAATTCTATTAAGAAATGCAGAGTGCAAATAGCAATGCTACAGGATACTCATTTGAATAGAAGTGAGCATGTGAATTTGATAAAGAAAGAATTTCAGGATAGATATTCAGCAGAATATCACAGACAAAAGAAAAGGGAAGTACTTAAGCTAATTGCTAGAGGAGTTCCAACAGTGATAAAAGAAGGAAAAAAGATAATAGCAGATTTGTGGTAGCAAGGGAGGAGAATTATGCTGGTGTGTATTTACATTCCACTAAAAACTACAATTATGGAGCTTAAGAAAATTCTTGGAGAAATAATCAGCTTTCAGTAGGGAATATTACTTATTGGTGGAGACTGGAAAGTACAGTTGTGTACCTACCATAAATGCAGATGTTTGAGTGTATTCACTGTTGCAGTCATTACACTTGGGTTATCCTGCTGGCAGGCTACCCGCAGTCGGCCTGAATTCCAAAGTCTAGGTCCGGCATCGGTAGCAGTCGCCTCTTCCCTGACGTCAGTGCGCCAGGGGTATAAAAGATGCAGCCGACGCCATTTTCTTCAGGTTTTCTTGCCCCAGATGTCAGGTTCCCCCAAAAAGGTAGGCTAAAAATTCTGCTTATAAAAAATGCATGCAGTAACATAATCATTACCTTCATCTACAAGCAAATACACCACATAGGTTGTATAGAATAGAGAAGTATAGATAAGTCCCAGCAATGAAACGGGGGATGGAGGGAGGGTAACCTGGACTGCAACAGTGAATACACTCAAACATCTACATTTATGGTAGGTACACAACTGTACTATGTTCATCGTGTTTCACTGTTGCAGTCATTACACTTGGGTTGAATCCCAAAACTGAGGTTGGGAGGCTAGGCCTAAATAGAATTAGGAGTGGCTATGAGGCCCTGCAGAACTGCAGTGGCAAAGCCTGCTCTGGATTTAGAGTAAAGAGGCAAGTGGTAGTGCTTTGTAAAAGTGTGCACTGAAGTCCAAGTTGTGGTCTCCAAAATATCCTTGGTTGGTACTCCTCTGAGGAAGGCTGCTGAAGTGGCTGCTGCACTGGTTGAATGTGGCCTAATGCCCTTAGGCACTGATTTGCCATGTTGTGAATAGCAGAAACGAATGCAGTGGCCTATCCATTTTGAAATAGTCTGCTTTGAAATAGCCTTTCCTTGTGACCCTGCAGCATATGCCACTAAAAGTTGCTCAGTCTTTCTGAAAGTTTTAGTTTTGTCCAAGTAGAAGCGTAACTGTCTGTGTATGTCCAAAGAATGCAGAAATCTCTCCCCTTTATTCTGTGGGTTTGGATAAAAGGTAGGCAAATTAATGGTTTGGTTAAGAGCCACACTGGACACTACCTTAGGAATAAATGTTGGGTTTCTCCTTAGAGAAACCCTGTCCAGATGGAAAATAATAAAAGGTTCTACAGCCATTAATGCCTGTAACTCTGAGACTTTTCTTGCTGAAGTTATTGCTAGGAGCAGAGCTGTTTTCCATGATAATAATTTTATCTCAGCTGTATTGGCTGGCTGAAAAGGAGGCAGTGTGAGCTTTTCCAAGACAAAATTGAGGTCCCATGCGGGTATTGGTGCTCTCCTAGGAGGTCTTATGTTTTTGGCCCCTCTGAGGTACTGCCTTAGCAGTGGATGTGAAAAAAATAGGTGGGTCTGTATTGTAATGAGCTGAAATGGCAGAGGTATGGGTCTTAACTGATGAGAAATATAGGCTTTTGTCCAGCATCTTAGTTAGGTATTGTAAAATCTGAGGAATATTTGGTAAAAGTGTGTCAATTCCTTGTGCCTGGTTCCAAGCACAGAATCTCTTCCATTTTCCTGCATAAGATTTTCTGCTGCTGGGCCTCCTGGCCTGCAAAATAACATCCATAACCACTTTAGAGAGAGGTGTGTTCTGAATGGTTACATTATCCGCCATGCAGCCAGATTTAGGGTTCTGAGTTGGCTGTGCAGGAGTGTTTTGTTGGGTCAGTAAATGAGGAATTTGAGGTAATGTCCAGGCCGGGCCTTGAGACAAGCTCTTTAGGATTGGGTACCAGTGCTGGCGTGGCCAATCCGGGGCAATCAGTATCATTTTTGGCTTCTCTTGTCTGACCTTTAGGAGTACCTTGGGGAGGAGAGGCAGTGCAGGAAAGGCATATACTGTAAGGGTTTTCCAGCTGAATGACAGCGCATCCACTTTCCATGCTTGTTTTTGATAAATCCTTGTGCAGAATCTCTGTAGTTTGCAGTTGTGAGGGGAGGCAAATAGATCTATGTCTGGGCATCCCCATTTCCTTGTTATCATGCTGAAGATTTGTGGATCTAGTTTCCACTCGTGAGGATCCATGAGGTTTCTGCTTAGTTCGTCTGCCAGAGCATTTGTCTTTCCTGGCAGGAATTGTGCTTGCAGGTGCACTTGATAAGTCAATGATCGATATGAAGATGCCTTTGGCTTGTGCCCTGAATACATTTTCCTGCCATGTGGGCCCCCCCCCAGGCATAATCCGATGCATCTGCTGTTAGTGTCTGCCTGGCTGTGGGTAAAGTGAATGGCTGCCCCTTGTTGTGGTGACAGGCCTGTGCCCACCATCGAAACTCCTGTTGCAGGCAGGGAATGAGAGTAATTAATGTTTCCAGGCTGTGGCAATGTTGAGTCCAAACACTTTTTAGATACCACTGTAGTTTCCTCATATGCAGTCTTGCATATGGAATTCGCAGAATGCAAGATGCCATGAAGCCCAAAGCCTGCAGAATTTTTCTTGCAGATAACTGGATCTTTGTTGCCATGCTTTTGAAGTAAGAAGTCAGTTGCCTTTGTTTGTCTGGTGTGAGATAAGCCATCTGGGCAGTTGTATTTAAGCTTGCACCCAGGAATATTATCTCTTGAGAGGGTACTAGTTTTGATTTCTTTTCGTTTACTTTGTACCCTGGTAAATTAGTAATCTTTTTACAAATGCCAGATGCTTTAGTAGAATGTCATTGTTCTCTGCTTGAATAAGGCAGTCGTCTAAGTAGGGATATATTTGAATTCCTCTGTCTGCAAAATGCAATTACTGGTGCCAGGCAATTTGTGAAGACCCTGGGCGCAGTAGATAAGCCAAAGGGTAGTGCAGAGAATTGATAGTGCATTGAGCCAGCTATGAATCTGAGGTATCTTCTGCAAGATTGTCTGATTGGGACATGCAGGTATGCCTCTTTGAGGTCCAAAGTTACAAGTCAAGCCTTCTTGCCCAGCATGGGCAGAAGCTGCTGCAGAGTCAACATTTTGAATTTTGGAACATCCAGAAAAGTGTTTAGAATAGACATGTCCAGAATTGGTCTCCAGGCTTTGTCCTTTCTGGGTACTAAGAAAAGTCTTGAGTAAAATCCTTGTCCCTGTTCTTGTTGTGGTACGGGCTATTGGCTGAATAGCCCTCATGTCCATGAGAGATTAAACTTGCTTTTGTGCCTCTGCCCATTGATTGTGTGGCAGGTCTGGCATACCATTTGCCTTTGGAAGGGTGTGAAAGTGGAACCTGTAGCCCTGAGAGACTATATTTATGACCCATTTGTCCTGGGTGATCCTGTGCCAATTTTGTGAGAAAAGTGCTAGCTTTCCCCCTAAGGGTGCTGCCAAAAGATAAGTACTTGGCATTGGCAGAGGAAAATCATTGAGACTGTTTCTATATGGCTGTGATTTGTCTTCTCCGCTTTTGGAGGTAGAAGCACCCCATTGTTTAGGCCTGTATGAGCCCTGGGGCTGTTGTCTGCCTCTAGGGTGTCTGTATCTGCCTCTTTGTGGCCTGTCTGACACTGGAAAGGAACAATTCTTAGAAGGCCATTTCCTGCTAAATCAGGGTGGTTGTACCTGCAAGAAATCCTTTACTGTCTGCATAGATTTCGCTTTATCCTCCATTTTCTTCAACACCTCTTCTGCCTTAACACCAAACAAAGTATCGTGCTGTAATGGAGCATCCAATAATTTTGCTTTAACATGATCAGACAGATTCTGTTCCTTTAACCAAGCATGCCTTCTAATGACAGAACCTGTAAGCGGCCCTGCAAGAGGCATCCAGTGAATCAAAACCACATTGCAAAGTATGCTTTCCCACTTGTTCAGCTGCACGCAATAAATCCTGCATTTCCTTGTTTTCAGAACATTCAGAATTTGTCAACATTTTCTGTTTTAGCAGTGACATTAAGTAATGCTGATATTTAAGCATATGAGACTGACAATTTAAAGCCCTTACAGCCAAGGTAGCAGAAGTGTAAACTTTTTCCCCCCATCTGTCCAGTACCCTAGAATCCCTATCCGAGGGAACAGGGTTTTTTGCAGTAGAGGCCTTGACCCCTTTGGGACCCCGATATATAGTTTCTGGGTCAGCAGCAAGGTTTTTATATAGAAATTTATGAGAGTCTGGAACCCTGTAGCATCTGTCTGGCTTAACAGGCGCAGGAAGTAAGGAGTCAGGAGACAGGCCGGACTCTGAAAATACATCATATACAATGTCTAGAACAAGTGGAATAGCAAGAGGTCTGTGCTGAGGTAGTAGAAGAAAGTCTCTGAGCCTTTTCTTAGATTCTGAGTAATCTTGGCTCTCCCAGTGGAAATGCTCCCTCATGGTATGCAGGGTTTCCCCAAAAGAATAATCCTCAGGAGGAGAAGCTGAAGGAATAGATTCTTCAGCATCAGAATCCTCATAGGGAGGAAAAGAGTATCCCTGTTCTGAAGAGGAGTCAGAGGAAATGAAAACCTGATCAAAAGATTCATATTCTGTGTCTTGCCTAGGCCTCTTATTAGGAGGGGGATGGGAACCCCTGATCAAAGTAATTAGGTCTTCAGCCATTTTAAGCATCTGTTTCTTAGACATGGAAGTCTGTCCAGGAGAATGCTGTACTTGTTTCTTTGTCTTTAAAGCTGCTTTAGTCTTTGCCTTGGAAGCTGAGGTTGGCTTGACATATAACTGTGTAGGTCTGAAAACACCCTCAGAAACCGATGCCTGCTCAGCGGCTCTGGACCCATCTGAGGGAATAGTATCCAAGTGTCCAATACCTTGAGTATCAGGAGGCCTAGCTGTCTCCACATGGGAGAGGGAAGCGCCTGTGGCTCTGAAGTAGTGGGCATCAGGGGCTGCGAAAGCGCCTCACTGAGAACCGGCGACTGGCCTAGCGGAGGCCTCGTCGGTTTTAGACCTCGGATGCCTGTCCTTTTCCTTGCGCTTTTTATAAACTCCAGTCATCGGCTGTTCTGACAGCATTAAATAATTAAACCTTTGGCCAAAGTAATGAAAAGCAAAATCATACCGATGCTTAATAGTGCGTTGGTTAAATCTAGCACAAAACTGACAGCTAGCAACGTTGTGGTCAAGGCCTAGGCAAGGAATAATGAAAATCCTTATGAGGTATTTGCTTCCCAAAAGAAAATGCAATTGTTAACTTTTTCTGACATCAGTGTGGAGCAAGAAAAAAGTTTTCCCAATGGGGTACTTAGCTTTATTGAAGACTTTGGATCTGAAATTCGATTTCGAAAATCTCAGGAGTCTGCCGACCGGCACTTGCGAACTGCTTTTGCTTCGGGCACCACGCGGCAAGAAAGGCTGAAGAAAATGGCGTCGGCTGCATCTTTTATACCCCTGGCACACTGACATCAGGGAAGAGGTGACAGCAACCAACGCCGGACCAGGACTTTGGAATTCAGGCTGACTGCGGGTAGCCTGCCAGCAGGATAACCCAAATGTAATGACTGCAACAGTGAAACACGATGAACATCTTGATTTGCAACAATGAGGATGTTATCTGGGGGACCTAGAAGGGAAAAAGTAATGAAAGACATTACATTTCTAAAGGAATTTATGAAAATATTTGGTATGGAAGATGTGAATTCATTAGTAGGAGAGAATGTACATATTCCCCAAGGTACAGTAACTGGGCTAGACTAGACATATTTTATATTTCACAGGAACATGTGCATTTAATTGAAAGCTTCAACACACATCCAATAACTACTTCAAATCATGCACCAGAAAAACTATAAAAATAAAAATACAGGGCAATGAATTACAAATGAAACACTGGCACTTCCCCACCTGCCGCTTTAAAAAAAAGAGGAATTCAAAGATTAGGTAGTGGAAATTATTCAAGAGTTATTAAGGAAGATAGTAGGATAAAATGAAAGTGGGGTTTAAAATTGTGCAAAATAAAAGCAATTCCATCATCACCCACAATAACAGACAGCACTTCCTCCTTTGGGACAATACAGCCTGCACATGGAAAAGAAACATTGTAACTGAACCACTATTTACTTATAAACAAAGATAACCACATAACAAAAAATGAGAGACACATGATTATGCAATATCATGAGCATCACATGATTTGTACAAAAGCAAAGGCTTTAGTCTGCTTAGTTCTCCCACCCTGACTTTGGTAGTCTGTCCCAGAATAGCTTTAGTCACTGTGTGACTACTGCTAAAAGTGCTGACCGGTAATCTGTCCTAATGTAACAGTCACTTGAGTGATTACTGGTAAATGTACAGACTGGCAATCTATACTACAGTAACAGCATCCACTGTCTGACTACTGTTAAAAATACTGCATGGGAATCAGTCTTTGAATAATGTAATAATCATGTGGCTGCTGCTAAAACTGCTGACTTAATCTATCCCTGAACATCAGTAGTCAATGAATGATCACTACTAAAATTACTGACTGGCAATCTATCCTTGAGTATTATTTATCACAGAGTGATTACTGCTGAAGATGCTGACACTACTAATTGATCCTACAGCATCAGTAGTGATGGTGTCATTAAAGCTAAAATTACTAACTGGTAATTCTTCCCACATTATCAGCAATCACAGTGTCACTGCTGTTGAAAATACTGATTAGTGATCTAACATACAGTATCAGTAATCATAGTTTCATTACTGCTAAAAATAATGACTGATAATCTATCTTACAATATGAGTAATCACTGTGTGATTACTGCTAAAAAGTACAGTTGTTTACACTTACCATAAATGTAGATGTTCAAGTGTATTCACTGTTGCTGTCATTACATTTGGGTTATCTGCTTGTAGTAACTGTGTGATAACAATCAGAAGGTCCAAATATCAGCAGTTATGTGTGAAAACTATAAGTATCCTTAACTCTCATAAGCTATCCCCGACCAGTGATATTACTGTTTAATTCATGTCAGAAGTCTTAAATTTGTTAATATATCCCAAAGAGTTAGCAGTCACTGTGATCAATGCCAGACATATTGATCCCAGCAGTTACTATACAATTACTGTTAGATGTGCAGATACTGGTAATCTACTTCAGAATATTGGTAGTCATTGTATATTACTGTTTGAAGCATCAACTCCAGTAACCATGTGATCAATGTTAGAAGTCTTGACTCTGGTAATCTATCCCAAAGAATACTAATACTAGGATACCAGTAATCATGAGTGACTATTAAAAGTACTGAGCTTTTTTTTAACTCAAGAGCACAGACACTCACTGTATATTAATGCAAGAAGAACCTTCTCATGCAATCTACCCCACAGCTTCCACAGTAGATGTATAATAAGTAGCACCTGTTCTGGTAACTATTCCAAACTGATCATTGCGTCTCCACATGAAGAAAGGAGTTTATGAATACACATTAACAAATGAGAGAGGCAGTCTCCTCAATCTTACCTTTAGATTCTAACTGTACAACCACAGTACCTGTACACAGCCCAGAAAAAAAACACTGGTGCAAAAAAAAAATTCTAAGCTTTGGGATCACAGTCTCATGGTAAGGTTATCCTTTACACTACAGCTACTCCTCCTGGACACAGTATGACAAACAGCAGATTTAAAAGCACTACAAGCTGCATGACAGGCACATTTGCAAATGCACAGAGATCTTAGACATTGCATTCAAACCATTAATCTTACTCAGAAACATGCACTCCAGCATGAACAGTTTGGAGAACCATCTCTCTCTGAAACAAAACCATAAAAATAGCACTGATGGTGCACACCAACTACCACACTGGCATGTCAGAAATGATTACCCAGACATACTTCATCCCCAAACTATTTCTGGTTCTCCACTTCAGGTGAGCTTGTAGATGAAGGTAGGGGCTTCCTAAGCTTCTTGCAACACCAGGTGATCAGAACTCATACTTTGTGCAAAACACCTGGGAATTTCAGAAGGAACCAGTACAGCATTTCAGAAACTTCAAATCTAATTATATGGAAGAAATAAGTTGCAATATCTTCCAGAATTTCTTCCCTTTAACTATTCATCCAGACAGCATAACTGGTGGTATATTTTACTCTAAAACAGCAAATATGAGGTGGTGAGGGAATGTGCTCATGCCAGAGATGCAGAATCCAGCATGTGTACAATTTTAACTTGATATACCATGGCCCAACACAAGTGGAGCAATTCTGTCCTTCGTACGAGACATTAAAGACCCAATCTGCCTGAGTTGGTGACAGTTCGGATGGGTATAAAAGAGCCTACTGCATTGATCAAAAAGAGTAGGGGTCATTTATATACAAAAACAACTTGCATACAAAATATTTACAAATATTTACATATGTACAAAAATATAAATATATAAACCTGTGTACACATCTTCAAAATGTCCTTGACAATCATACTAAATTTTCATCCCTTAGACCCCCACTCCTTTTTTCCGTAACCATCTGATTTTACTTAATTTTGTTGCTAAAATCCATTTACCATTAAGCATAATTTCATTTATTCTTTCATTCCATATTACCCATATAACAAAATAACTTATCTATTCTTTTAACATATTCTTTACTTCTAGTCTTATAATATCCATATTTATTTTATCCACTTCTTTTACATCTTCAAAAAATCTTCTTTACATAGTTTTCCCCCTAACTTTTTTACTCTTTTACATTTCAAAAATACATGTTCCATAGTTTCTTCCTCTTGACAATGTAAACATACTCATCACTTTTCCTTTTATATGGCATATTTGCTTTTAAGGGCGATTTATCTATTACCAGTCTCCACAAAAAATCTTGACATTCTACTTTGTGATTACACCATTATCTTATTTTTAAAACTTTTTTTTTTTCATCTGTTAGATTCTGTCATGGTTTTACATAGTAATATTTTATCATTAAATTCTTATACTATACTTTTCTTTTTCTATATCAATTTTTATTTTCCACAAAAAAATTTCTTGGTAATATTTTACTTCTTCGTTTATACACTCTTTTTTTCTCTTTTACACCATACCTCAAAATTTACCATACTTATATTTATACAGTTTTACTAGTAATCTTTCATCTTTTTTCATTTATCCACTTTAACACTTTGTACATATTTAATGAAGCAGCATGCACCAGTGGATTAATTAACCCTAAACCACCTCCTTTTTTTACATACGAAACTCCTTTCTTTTACTAGATTTATTCTAGAACCCCATATAAATGAAAAAATAATGATATGTTCATAGGTAGGTACTACGCTATCTGCACAAGGCATTTATAAGCCTAGCCAGAATGTGTTGGCTTTGGCCGGCCCCTTAGATTAGTTCCCTGTGCCTCTGTTCAGCAGAGCCACTGAAGTGATCCCCGGGTTAAACTTTCTGTTTCCCATCCATTTGTCAAGGTTTCTCGAAGAGCGTTAGCGAGGAGCTCTGCCTAATGTAGATTGGAATCCTGTTCCAAAGCATGGGAAGTCTCTGGGACAGGAATCTATCCCTCCAGCACGTCCTATTTATTGTTGTGGTGAGGTTTAGATCCCTAGAGCATGTGGCTCGTGGGGATATGTTTTTTTTTTTTTAGGTGGAGCATGTCCATCAATTCTTGGTTGGACATGGCCTTGTATGTCAGGTACAGATCACCTCTGAGTAGGTGGCATGCAACCGAGTACAGCTGGAGTTTCTTCAGTTGAGCTGCATAGGGCATCTGTTTGAGGCCAGTGATCCTCTTTGGTGAGGTACTTCTGTGGTCTTTCCAGCTGTTGCAGGTGTCTTGTAAGGTACATCCCAAATGGGGCATTGTACTCTATGATGGGTCTGATCAGTGCTGAGTAGAGTGGCACAATGACCTCTTTTGATCTGGATGCGAACCTTTTTGTGATTAGTTGGGCCACATAGAAGGATTTTCTAACCACTTTAGCAATGTGGTTATCAAAGGAGAGATTACTATCTACTTGGGTCACCAGATCCTTTATTACGTTTTCCGTATTTAGCGGGCTACCACCTATGTGGTAGTTTGAGGGCACTTTGATTTTTTCCAAAGGGGAGGACTATGCACTTTTTGGCATTTAGCTTGAGGCCATGATTTTGACACCAGGTGTCAGTCTCAGTGAGACCCTTTTGGAGGATGTCTGTGTCTGCTGGCGAGAGAGTCAATTATAGACCCTAGTTTGCAGTCTACGAACTTGGTTAGCCATAGTCCTCCTGAGCTTGCCTGTACCTCTGAGAAGTATATGCTACACAGGAGGGGTCCTAGGACTGAGCCCTGGGGAACGCCACTTGTAACCAGTTTAGAGTCAGACCTAGATCCAGCAACTCTCACCACGTGGGTTCTGTCCGTGAGGCAGTTGGCAACCCATCTTGTGACATAGGGGTTTATGTTCAGGCTGGTGAGCTTGTCTATAATACCAGAATGGGGAATGGTGTCGAAGGCCTTTGTGAGGTCTAGGTAGGCTGTGTGTACCACCTTTCTCTCATCTATAGCCTTGGTAACGGTCTCAAAGAAGTCCACCAGGTTTAGGAGGCATGATCTGCCCTTAAAGCCGAACTGGGTAGGGTCCAGTGTTTGGAGGTTCCCAATGTCTCTGTTAATGAGTTCATAGGTTCATAGGTTCATAGGTTCATACTAGGCTATCTGCCCAAGGGCATTTATAAGCCTAGCCCATAGTTATGTGGCTTTCGCCACCCCTTTAGTTTGAATAAAAACTATGCCTATCATTTTGCTGTGCCTCTGTCAAGCAGTGACGCTGAAGTAATCCCTGGGGTATATCTGCAATCTCCCATCCATTGGTCAAGATTCCTCTTGAACAAGACCAGAGAGGTGCTCTGCCTCACATGTACCGGGATTTTGTTCCACAGCATAGGGAGTCTCCGGGTGGTGAAACTGTCCCCCCAGCACGTTCTATTTTTAACCCTGGCAAAGGTTAAGGCTCCCCCCCCTGTGGGTCTGAGGGGACTAGATTTTTTGAGGTGAAGCATATTCATCAAATCTGGGTTTGACATGGCCTTATATGTCAGGCACAGGTCACCTCTGAGCAAGCGGTATGAGACTGAATAGAGCTGGAGTTCTTTCAGTCGGGCAGCATAAGACATATTTTTGAGACCCTTTATCCTTTTGGTGAGGAACTTTTGGGGCCTTTCAAGCTGCAGCAGGTGTCTGGTCAGATACATTCCGAGCGGGCATTGTACTCAATCATAGGTCTAATAAGTGATGAGTACAGGGGGACGATGACCTCCCTTGATCTAGATGTGAATCCCTTCATGATCAGGTGGGTGATATAGAAGGTTTTCCTAACTACTTTAGCAACATGAGTGTCAAGCGAAGGCTACTGTCAACCTGGGTCCCCAGATCTCTGATGACTTTTCTGTGCTCAGTGGATTGCCACCTATATGGTAGCTAGTAGCCTTGTTTTTCCCAAAGGGTATGACTATGCATTTTTGGCGTTTAACTTCAGGCCATGGCGCTGGCACCAGTTATCCATTTCTGTGAGGCCCTTCTGGAGGATATCTGTGTCAGATGTGTTTTCGACTATGGCGCCAGTTTGCAGTCATCTGCCAACTTTGTCAGCCATAACCCTCCTGTGTTTGCTTGTACTTCAGAAAAGTAGATGCCGAACAAGAGTGGACCCAGGACTGAGCCCTGTGGGACACCACTTGTGACAGGCTTTGAGTCTGACATGGCTCCAGCAACTCTGACCCTGTGGGTTCTGTCACTTAGCCAGTTTGCAACCCATCTTGTGATGTATGGGTTTACATTCAAGCTGATGAGTTTTTCGATGATACCTGAGTGGGGTATTGTGTCAAGGCCTTTGCCAGGTCGAGGTAGGCTGTATGGACTGCCTTTCCTCATCAATGGCCTTGGTGACTGTCTCGAAAAAGTCAACCAAGTTTAAGAGGCAGGATCTGCCTTTGACAAAGCCAAACTGAGTTGGATCCAAAGTCTGCAAGTTCCCTATGTCTTTATTTATGAGTTCCATTATGATCCTCTCCATGGCTTTGCAGATAAGGCTTGTCAAGCTAATGGGCGGTAATTTCCAGGGTCTGTGGAGGCACCGCCCTTATGAAGTGGGACCACAGTCGCGTCGCCACTCCTTGGATACGTGGGTACGATCCTGAGGTGAGGCTAAGATTAAACAGCTGTCCTAACTGTGGGTTTAATTCCTCATTGAGTTCATGAAGCACACAGCCGGGACACCATCCGGTCCCATGGATGCTGTGTTTTTGCCTTAGTGAGGGCAGTTCTCACCTGGGCGTTGGAGATGTTTGGGGGCTACAATCCTCTGGAATAGATATCTCTCCTTGGGGAGGGGAGAAGTTTGCACTGAACCTGTCAGCCAGTATGTTGGCAATGTGTGTAGGTTCAGTAATTTTCACATCATTTTGAACTAATTCTGAGCATATCTGGGAGTTTCCTCCTAGGTTTCTAACATAGCTAAAGAAGGCCTTATGATTCTCTTTAGAGTCCTTGGCGATTTTTCTCTCAAAATTTGCCTTGGATGATTTTATGAGAGCTCTTAGTTTTTACTTATAATGATCAAAGGTGTCTTACCTTTCAAGGATTTTGCTCTATCTTGTAGTAGCTTCCTCCTTTTGTTGTAGAGCTTGTTTATGGCTGGGGTCCACCAGACTGGACGCTTGCCTTTGGTACAGAGAGTCTTAGTTTTGTTTGGGATTGCCTGATCCATGCAGTCCTGTAGGTGCTGGTAGAAGGCATTTGTAAGTGATTCAGCGGTTTGAGTAATGTTTACCACTGGCTCAGGGGCCTTAAAGGAGACCACACTAGTTTTTAGAAGTGTGAAATCGGCTTTTGAGAAGTTTTCACTGTGGTCTTTTTGTTTCAGGTGGGGGCGGATGAGGACCTCCAGCGAGATTAGTTTATGATCTGATCTCACCAGTGAGGGGTATACTTCCGGTGTTGAACATTTTGATCCCATGTTCGTGATGATGAGATCAAGTATGTTTTCTCCTCTTGTGGGGATGGTGACTAGTTGTTCCATGGCATTTGAGTTTATGAACTCCAGGAATCTTTGGGTTAGAGTGTTCGGGCTTGAGTAGTGTTCCCAGTCTATATTAGGGTAGTTAAAGTCACCTAGTATGATGGTGTTTGGAGATACATTTATCCCTCCAATGTTTTCAGGAAGGCCATGTGAGGTTCCTGAGTTTGAGAGGGTGGCCTGTAACATGCTACAAATTGCAGAGCAGTCTTGCCTATGGTTAATTGCACCTGGATGGTCTCCGATGCATCATGCGTTGCCACCAACCTTGAGGTGTGGGTGTCCTTTATGAATATGGACACCCCTCCTTTCTTGGTGTTGTCCGGATTTTGGGGCGGAGCATGATATGAGGTGAAACCTGTTAGTGCTGGGGTGCTCTCAGGAGCCTTGAACCAGGTTTCTGTCACAGCACAGACATCGATGTTCTCCATATTGAGAAGGGCCTCTGCATCTTGAGATTGAGACTTCTGGCATTGAGCAGCATTACCCTTAGTTTTTTCCTTTTGGTGTTCTAGGGTGGTAGGTTTAGAATTTGAGCCTTGCCTAAAAAGGCACTATGGGGGTGGCAAGAGCCTTTGCCAATATCCGAAGCCCAGGGTGACAGGTGCAAGCCGAGCGTGGCTTGTCCAGCATGTCATCCCAGGCAGACAGACATTGGATCCCCTTTGAATGACACCAGAATTTAAGCCAATTATTAAAGCTGATCATCTTATCACTGTATTGTGGCATCATTCTAGGTGAAGGTAGGATACTGCTCAAGGTCAGGGTCATACCTGCCTGGGCTACATAATCAGAGAGCTCCCCGATGTCCCTTTTCATGTAGTCCAAGGAGGTACTTCTCAGGTCGTTGACACCAGCGTGGACAATGACTGAGTCGTGTACCTGCTGTTGAGAGACCTGAGTGCTTGCGTTATGTGGCGGATTCTAGCGCCTGACAGGCAGCTTACTGTGACCTTCTCTTTACTCAGTCTGGTGAGCGGGACGTCAGTGTGTCTGACTATGGAATCACCAATGACAAGTGTGTCTGGCATTTTGTTTGGCCTTAAGGGCTGTGACTGTTTGACACTCTGACTGTGTGGTCTATGTGTTGCATGTGTTGGGTCGTGAGGTGGTAGTTGTTTGGGTGTCTGCTTTGGTGGCCTCTGCTGTTTTGGTAAATTTTTGATCAGAGCCTCCAGTATGTCTTTGTGTGAGTATGTGTATGATTTGAAGTTGTGATGGTACCATGTGTGACTGGGTATGTATTGTGTGTGGTTACCTTCTCCTCCTGTCTGGTCTTGCCAGTCCTATGTTGAGAGAGCTCAGCCTCCAGTTTGGCCGTATAGTTGCATCTCTCGCATGTATTTGTGTTTTGTGGGAGAAGGAGAGGATTGTCTGTGTACATGAGGCAGTTGTAACATTGCCTCAATATTCCCAGGTTCACCAGTTGAGCTGGAGAGGACACTAGCAACTGATCCTCGACATACTAGAAGTAGTAGATAAAGAGACTTTCAAAGGACTCCGGGAAGTGGGTTTTAGGCTGGTGGGGTACTATCTATAATAAGAGTGCTTTATCAAGGTGCAAGTACTGTAGGAGTAAGTGCTAGGCTTTACAGATAGAGAATAGTCTACTTGGGAATCAAGTAGAGATGAACTTTTCAGTTATAGGATATGCTGGTTAGATCAGCAGTACAGCTCGAGGAAGGTAGTTTTAAGGGAAAATTGGAAGAGTGGAATTTAGATGGCCCAAATAGTTTAACCTTGTTTAACCGCCGCTGCTCTTGTGTGCAACAGTGGTAACTTTTTATAGCAGGGGCTGAAGGGAGCTAGGAATTGGCCCAAAGCGACCAATGGACTACTAGTTTCTGGCTGAAACTTCACCAAATCAGACAAAACAGTGCTTCCCACTCCCACTGGTAAGCAAAGAAACTTCCCTCCTTCCTAATAAGGCAATGGATCAGTAACAGGAACTAAAACAAAGCCCAGGGATCAGCAACTCTGAAACTGGACTACTCTAGTTCAGTAAGGCGGAAAACAAGAGATTTTTTGTTTTATTACAGAGACAAGGAAAAACAGACAGTAATTGCTGTAAATCGCTAGCGACTTTAGTGTGTAGCCTACAGAAACAATTTGCAACAATTAGTAACTTAAAGTGCAATAAAAAGTGTAAAATGCAGAAATCACTTAAAGTAGCAGTAAAACAGGCGAAATGCAGTCGCTAGCTTAATAACAGTGGAAAGCCACAAAAATACTTATATCTGGTAGAAAGTCACTCTTTTAGCTCTCTGCTGCTTGGATCACTTTGCAGGCCACCACGAGGATCTGTGCTGAGTTGGTACAAGCTGGAAAACGCGTGTTTAGCGTGTTTTATAGCAGGGGCTGAAAGGAGCTAAAATGACCAATGGACTACTAGTTTCCGGCTGAAACTTCACCAAATCGGACAGAAAGGCTGCTCAGTGCTTCCCACTCCCACTGGTAAGCAAAGAAACTTCCCTCCTCCCTAATAAGGCAATGGATCAGTGACAGGAACTAAAAACAAAGCCCAGGGATCAGCAACTCTGAAACTGGACTACTCTAGTTCAGTAAGGCGGAAAACAAGAGATTTTTTGTTTTATTACAGAGACAAGGAAAAAACAGACAGTAAATGCTATAAATGCTGTAAATCGGCTAGCGACTTTAGTGTGTAGCCTACAGAAACAATTTGCAACAATTAGTAACTTAAAGTGCAATAAACAGTGTAAAATGCAGAAATCACTTAAAGTAGCAGTAAAACAGGCGAAATGCAGTCGCTAGCTTAATAACAGTGGGAAAGCCACAAAAATACTTATATCTGGTAGAAAGTCACTCTTTTAGCTCTCTGCTGCTTGGATCACTCTGCAGGCCACCACGAGGATCTGTGCTGAGTTGGTACAAGCTGGAAAACGCGTGTTTAGCGTGTTTTATAGCAGGGGGCTGAAAGGAGCTAGGAACTGGCCCAAAACGACCAATGGACTACTAGTTTCTGGCTGAAACTTCACCAAATCGGACAAAAAGGCCGCTCAGTGCTTCCCACTCCCACTGGTAAGCAAAGAAACTTCCCTCCTTCCTAATAAGGCAATGGATCAGTAACAGGAACTAAAAACAAAGCCCAGGGATCAGCAACTCTGAAACTGGACTACTCTAGTTCAGTAAGGCAGGAACACAAGAAACAGACAGTAAATGCTATAAAAACAATTCACATGCAGTGCAAGCTGGCACACTTGAGTATGTAGCAATATTAGTCCTCACACAGTATGAAAAAAATGTAATTAAATTAAAAAGGACTAAAAGCAAGTGCAGAAAGGGTTTATTAGAGAATGCAAGAGAAGGGACTGGGGAGTGTCCTAGATCAAATCTACAGTGGGGCGGGCACTGCAAAAGCCACCAAATTTAAACTACATCCAAGAACAGGGAGGGGGGGTGGGGAAGACAGTTTCAACAGAGCTAGATCTAAGAAATCAGTCCCCAAGTTATAACAACCACAATAAAATGAAGGAAATATACTTAAATCAGCTTATGTCCAGTTGATGTATGCAGACAAATCTCAGTAGCAGCAACTCTACTTAAAATGATTACCAGAGATGTAACCAACACAGGTTTTAAAGTTATCAGAAAATCCCCCAAGCTAATTAACACTTAAAGGAATTTCAGTGCAGTTTAACAACTAGTGCAGAGCTTCAGACACACACACAAGACAGTTTCAACAGAGCTAGATCTGAGAAATCAGTCCCCAAGTTATAACAACCACAATAAAAAAAAGGAAATATACTTAAATCAGCTTATGTCCAGTTGATGTATGCAGACAAATCTCAGTAGCAGCAACTCTACTTAAAATGATTACCAGAGATGTAACCAACACAGGTTTTAAAGTTATCAGAAAACCCCCCAAGCTAATTAACACTTAAAGGAATTTCAGTGCAGTTTAACAACTAGTGCAGAGCTTCAGACACACACACAAGACAGTTTCAACAGAGCTAGATCTGAGAAATCAGTCCCCAAGTTATAACAACCACAATAAAATGAAGGAAATATACTTCCATGATGATGCACTCCATAGCCTTGCAGACCAAGCTAGTCAGGCTTATAGGGTGATAGTTCCCTGGGTCTGATGTGGCTCCACCTTTAGGGAGCGTAATAACCATTGTTGTGCACCACTCTATGGGTACATAGCCTGTGGAGAGGCTGAGTTTGGACAGTGTGTTTAGGTGAGGGGTTAGTTCTTCTTTGAGCTCATGTAGGACGCAGCCTGGGACACTGTCCATTTTTGGCTTTGGAGAGGGCTGTTTTAACCTGAGTGTCTGTAATTTCAGGGGCTCTACATTCTCCTGGTATGGTTATGGGCCCTTTTGGGGGTGGGGGGGTGAAGTTTGCACTGAACCTGTCTGCCAGGATGTTGGCGATATTGGTCGGTTCTGTGTATTTTGTGCCATTCTGCACTAACTCCGAGCAGATCTGAGCATTGCCACTTAGATTCTTGACGTAGCTAAAGAATGCCTTGTGGTTATCTTTGGAGTCCTTGGCAATTTTTCTTTCAAAGCACGCCTTGGATGATTTTATGAAGGATCATAGTTTCTTGCTGATACTGATCAGGGATGTCTTCCCTTTTTGGGATTTTACTCTTTTCTGTACTAGTTTTCTCCTTCTATTGTATATTTTGTTTATGGCAGGGGTCCACCAAACTGGTTTCCTTTTCTTGGAGGAGTGAGTCTTGGTTTTGCTTGGGATGGTATGATCCATGCATTATTGTAGGTGCCCGTAGAATGCATTAGTAAAGGATTTAGCAGCTTGGACAGTGTTATCCTTTAGCATGGGGGCTTTGAAACTTTCCACCTCGGTCTTAAGTAACATGAAGTTTGCCTTTGAAAAGTTTTTCACGGTGGTTTCCTTGTCCAGGAGTGGGGGCAGAATGTGGCTATCTGCAATAATTCCTTTTCAAGTACTGTTGGCAACATAAATACACTTGCTAAGTATGCTATTTTCCCATAAGTACTGAATTTATCAAATAAGCCTTTTTAATGATAATTTATATGTTCTCCACAAAAAAATTTGCTTTATTTCTTCTATTGCTTTTTCCCATTCAATTCTACTTGCATCTTTATTCTTATATTTTATACCTAGCACAGAAACTTCATTCATTATAAATTATATACCCCCGATCTTTACTACATCACCTAAACCTTTACTTTTCTCTTTATTTAAAGCCATCCCTAATTTAAAGCCATCCCTATCATTTCTAGGCAATCATTTGTGCAATTACTTCTTTTATCCAAATTTTGTTTTTTGTGATTATAATGTCACCTGCATATGTTAACGGAACTGGAATTTTTAACCCTTCAAGTGTTATATACCCTGCCTCCTTCATTTTGAAATTTATTTCACATACTATCACATTTATAACTAGTGCAAAGAGTATACAGCTCATTGGACATCCCTGTCTTATACCACTCTTCATATGTACCTCTTGGTTTAACCATCCATTTACAAGTATTTTTTTCTTTATTATTACTGCACGCTGACATACATAATTTCCTAACTCACTTATATTATATTCTTTCATTATTACCCATAGTATTTCATGTCCAATTGTGTCAAATGCTTTATTAAGGTCTCTTTTCTGTTCATAATATCATACACAACTTAACTATCATTAATAATTCCTGACAACCATTCCCCTTTATACGCTATCTTCCATATTTTCCATTTTAGTTTCAAATCTCTTTTGTAATATTTTTATAAAGATCTTTTAATTATTATTCAATACTATTGGTCTCCATTTTTTAATTCTTATCTTTCTTCTTCCATATGTATTTAATTATTCCACTACATAATTCTTTATATACAAAACCTTCACATTTTTACTTTCCATATTTGTTTCACTACCTTCTTTTTTCTTTAAAAATGTACAGTATATATTGTACTACGCTAGTCATAATCTTTCCAAGTTCATTCCATTTCTCCTTTTACATTTTTTTATTCTCCTCATTACACTACCATCCTCCTTTACTTATTTGCTTAAAGTAGCTTGATACTTCTCTTCTTCCTTGTAAAAATACACATTTGCTTATATAGTAATTCTTGTATTTTTCTTGAATTCTTTTATAGAATTCTTTTTCTTTGGCAAAGTACTATCATTATGTTCTAAATCTTCCAATGCATCATTATATGTTCTTTTATATTTTTTCCTTCTCTACTTTTCTCACATATCACCGCAAAAATATTTTTTATATTTTTCCTTAAATATCAACCACCATTCAGACCAATTTTTATTAAAATGATCTCCTAGTAATATCTTTCCATAACTGTATTAATCTTTTTCCTTCATCATTCCATACATTTTCATTTATCCTTTTTATTCCTTTGTTTTTATATATTCCTTGCTTTCTTTTATCTCTATCCATATTGCAAGATGATTAGAAAATCCTATTTCAACCACCTCCACTTCTGCTATAACTAAACATTCTGATAATATAAAATAAACTATTTCAGTTCTATACATACCCCTTTTGTAAGTCCAAGAATTTTTGTCCCAAAGTTTTAACTTACCACATCTTATAAACTTCTAACATTTTTCTTAAATAATTTCCTTTCTTCTTATACTTGCCTCTTAAAGCCACTTGTTACTATAATATTCATCACTACATAGTCTAAAACCTAATGAAATAAGCTGTCCCTTTTGCTAGTATATAGCATATAATGCTATAATTCTATATACTTGTTCTTTCTATTTTAAATCTACAATGGTTAATATTCCCATTTTTGCTAAAGTTAAATATTATATCTTTATTGTATAGCTGTCCCTTTTGCTAGTATATAGCATATACTGCTATAATTCTATATACTTGATATTTCTATTTTAAATCTACAATGGTTAATATTCCCATTTTTGCTAAAGTTAAATCTTATATCTTTATTGTATAGCTGTCCCTTTTGCTAGTATATAGCATATAATGCTATAATTCTATATACTTGTTCTTTCCATTTTAAATCTACAATGGTTAATATTTCCATTTTTAATGAAGTTACATCTAATATCTTTACTGTATAGCTGTCCCTTTTGCTAGTATATAGCATATACTGCTATAATTCTATATACTTGTTCTTTCCATTTTAAATCTACAATGGTTAATATTCCCATTTTTGCTAAAGTTACATCTAATATCTTTACTGTATTTCTACACAATATGGCTATTCTGGAACATCTCTCATTTCCTAAATTCCAGATTATCTTTCCTCCCCATAGTTTCTATGTTTGTAATCTTTCTTCATTTGCTAAAAATCTTGTGTCTTCTAATATAATTACATTTATATCAGATGTATTACACCACTCCAAAATTTATATTCTTCTTACTACATTCTTAATACTGCTAACATTTCCAGAAAGCATGCTAAAAAGTTAATTTTTCCTCTTTCCTTAGATTCTTGCTTTCTTAAGTTCATAGCTAATTACTAGGCTAGCTTTCTTAATATGCCATTCTAAGCTTAACCAATTTCCTTCCCAAAGGTGAGAATCAAACACTGTACATTGTGTCTGTGAGTCAAATACCCTGATTATACCCAACTCCAGTCTTTAGTTCTATATACTCTTTTTCATACATTTCCTTTTTTTTCTTTTGTACTTGTCCCTTTAAATTTTCTTTTTCTGTCTTTTACCCCTTTAGCAATAGAATTATTTTTCCCCTTTTACTACCTCTCAGTTTATGTCTTCTTCATTTATTTCAGAACCCTCTTCTATGCCCTCTATTATTTTTTCTCATCTATTTTTTCTTCTGTTTCTAGTACTTCTAAAATGTCTTCTCTTTGCTCATTTTCTTTTTCCTTACTGCTATTTTCATTTTGCAATCCATCCATAAATGTCCAATTTTATTACATTTATGATATTTCAATTCACATTTTTGTATCATGTTTCATTTCCTCACAAATATAACATTTTCTTTTGTCACAGTTACTTATCAAATGTCCTTTTCCATGCAAAAAAATGTTTTGGATTGTCCCCATATTTTACAATACCTCTATTCCCCTCCACATTTATCATGCTTGGAATATGTAGAACAATTTATCTTTCTATTTTTAACACACCATTAAAATCCCAGCCACCAGTCCATAAACCCTTTTGTCATAAACTTTTGCAATGTCCAGTACTTCTTTACATAAAGCTTTCAAATGTCCTTTTTAAGTCTCTCTCTCTCTCTACCCCCAAACAAAATTGTACGTGAATCTTCTTTCTTGTTTCTATGTTAAATGCTTTTATCACAAAGATTCCTTGGGTTGCAGTCTTTTTTTCATATTCTATAAGAAGATTTTCCACTGGGAAAAAAAGTCTCAAATATAATGTCACAAAATATCTTTTTGTTAATAAAAATAAATGCTCTTACCTATGTGCTTTTACACCCATGGAGCTAATAAACTGCCCCACACTTCAAACCTGTTTCTTTGTCTTCCTTAACTTCGATCCTTACCACGTACGTCTATCTTTTCATTTTTTCTGCCTTCTTTTCTGTTACTCCACTTCTGCCTTCTTTTACTTTCTCTGCATATTTTTTCTTTTCCATCTCACCACTGTTTTTCAGGATTGTCTCTGCATCCTCCTCTTGTAATTTCTCCATAATCCCCCCCCCCCCGAAAACCTCTCCTTTAATTTCTGGCTCACTCTGCACCACCATTTATTTAAGTAAATCATCCCATAACCCTACCGACTGCAGGGGTGCAATTATACATCCATCATTTGCTGACTCATCTCCATCAAACATGTTTCTTTGAAACACTGCCTCAGAATCCTGCATACATTCTCTGGTCTCAATATTTGCTTTCTCCTTCATTTCTTTCAGTACTCCATCATCTCCTTCTCTCTCCATCTGTCTCCCTGTTTCTCAGGGCTGCCTCTGTATCTGAACAGAAACAGGAAGTGCTCCTTCAAAATGTCTCTCTCTCACAACAATGACATGTAGGGGAAGTTTTCTGGTGTCCTGGCCAAATGTCTCCTACTCACTAGGAATACCACCTTGAGTTTCCCCTGAAAAGAGGCCACTGGCCATCTGGTACTAACCTGGTCAACAAAATGTGAATAAATAAAAATAAAACAAGACAAAAATAATAAATAAATACATGTTTCTCCTTAATCTATCGATATTTGATTACAGGGAAGTCTGTTAGGAGCTAATTTTCAGTGGAAGTTCAGGAAGAAAAGCTCCAAAGTAATACAAAACATTTTAAGAACAATAATTTTACAGTCTTTAAAAAAATAGGAAAAAATAAATGCAGTTTAAATAATTATACAAAATTAGACATAATATGAAAACACTGGTTAAGAATAGATACAAGTTGTATGACAATGATTTAATAGTTAGAGAAATTTTAGCCAGTTTATAGAGAAATTAATGGTAAGTCAGTATAATACAAACAGGAACTGCAATAGGAAGTGACAGAAAAGCAGTCTTGTGGTATATTTAGAGAGAAAGCCAGGGGGGAGAAACTGATAGAAGTGAGTGAAGAGTAATAAGATATACTAAAATATCTAATAGTAAACCAAAACACTCATCTGTTTGAATTACAGATTACTAACCACCTGGGCAGCCAAGTTCTCCGGATTGTGCAGAACGCTCTGCATTTGTGGTCGATTAAGCCCACTATTTCGCACTGTGAAGCCGTTGCTCTGCTTAAGTGATTTCATCTGTATAAGTTATTAAACTAGAGGTAAAACAAGTTCACTGATTAAGTGCTTTGTTCTGTGTAATTATTCAGACAAAAGTGCTTATAACTAGTAAACTTGTTTTACCTTGACTTTAATAAAGTCGGGTTTTACTCTCGCTCAGTGGTACAGGTGCCGTGTTTTGGTTGTTTTCTCCTGCCCTGGCCAGCCAAAACCTGCCTTCTCGATTCAGATGCTCATACAGTGCCCAGGTCCCTCGTTGAACTATGTGAGATGAGGCAGTGTCATCAAAGCCCACTTTAGTAAAATCGGCTTCTTCTTTGAACACGCTGCTTTTGCCTGCATAGCTTTTTTGGTCATAAAGAGTGATCTTTGGGTGTTCCACATTCTTGGTGATTAACAAGAGAGATGTAATTGTATCTTGGCATTTAACTGGTGAATACACACCCTCTTCAAATATCTGAGCAGAATCTGTGTAATCAGGTTGTGCTTTCACGTCTACCTGTAGCATTTCAAATTACAAATGCCACATGTAGGGCTAGGGTCCAGGAATGTAAAAGATGTGAGTGTTAGAATGTACCTCCCAATCCTCAACAAGGGCAAGTACAAAAGATGTGGATGCTGGGACTGGGAAACACATTTTAACAAGTCTTACTGGTGATCGTGACTAAAAGTACAAATGATTTTTTGTCTCTAACAGGCTGCTGTGAAATGATTGTTCCAGTTTCTAAGCTCTGTAATTTAAGAGGTAAAGGAGAGAGGGGTGCACCACAAATACAATAAAACGAGGGCTGACAAAATGCTGAGAAGCCTACAGCAGCATTTTCATTACACTGCTAGTATGTCACAAAGATTTAATGCAGGGTGACCCTGTAAATGGTGAGCAGCTTCTCACCCCTTCTTTTTGCTCCTGCTTTGTCTTGGCATTCTGCTTCATCTATAGTCACCCCCCCATGTTTAATCTTAATTCTCACAACCAAATGGCTTGTATTTCCTCTGTGCCCAGTTTGTGATTACATTCGGAAAGGGTTTAGGTATGGAAAGTTTGTTTTACAGCTTCAGGATGGTAGGATTCATATCTTAATAACTTAATTTCAAATAAAGCCTGTGGTTTGTATGCCAGTTATTTTGTATTTCAGGTTTTCATCATGCATGCATACCTCTCAAATGTCTCTATAAATGGGCCAAGAGAAGCATGGCACATAGCCAAAGTGTACGTGACTGTTATTTGCATGGAATTCTGGGAAGTACAGAGGGCTGTCAGCACACAATAGTAGAAAGAGGACAGCATTTTAAAGGTGGCATTCACATTCACATATATTTTGGTTGAAATGCCATGGCCATGGTCAAGGTATGTTTTTCGTGCAGTGCGAAAATAGGGTGTGCCACGTTTTGACTGTTTGTCACACACTGCAATGGTGTGTGTTCCACACTGGCCTCTTAGCAGGTTGAGACCTATGCTAATCACTCATTTCAAGACATCAATCTGGTCATGGAATATATCAGATTTTAGACAGCTACCCAAAAAGAACAGCCCCTTGCCAGTTATAATGCCTGACTACCATCAAAGACTGGGAAAAGCAGCAACAATGTTTGTCCAGCATATCACACAAAAGAGTATTCAGATTTGTTGGGGCTACTTTTGAGGAGATACTTCTTGTGCATCCAAGCATTAAACCCATACACCCTCCCTTTTCAGCTGGAATGACATTCCTGCTCTGTATCTCTTAGTGAATGGAAGACAAAAGCAATCAAGTTCCATTTACTCTTATTAACCCGTATAAATCTAAAGGAAAATTCAGTTTGAAATACTCTGTTCCACAGTAGTTCTGGTGCTTACTTAACCAAATATAGAGCTGTCTGTCTATAAAATGTTAATATTTTTCAGCTAGGTTAGTGAAAGCCTATACACTGCAATAATGAAATAAAGTTAAAGATAAAGCAGTTCAATGCATCTTAATTCAGTACCTGTTATTCCTTCAATAACTACAGGGTTTGTAAATCCTCATTAACATTAACTGGATGTATGTACATTACAGGTTCATGATCCTTTTACTTACTACTGTTGGTGTCTCCAGTGGAAACTTCTGAGCTATTTTCCACTTTCACACGAGCCAATGGTGCACTACCATTCTGCTGCCTAACTTGCAACATTTCTCTTTTTGGGACAGTGTCTCCTGCAGAGTAAAACAGAAACATGTATTTTAGTACGATTTTACACTCAGAGGCAGCTAGGTAAGGAATTTATGCATAAGTGGTGGAAGAATTTTTTACATTACTGTAGAAGGAAACAAATTAGGCATAACGTCTATTCATCAAGATCCATTACACAAAATAAAAAAGCGCTGTGCTGTAATTTGGCAAGATGGTATGGAACTGTCTGTTTTACGTGGAGGAGCACTAAGAGGGGAACACTAAATACCAATTTCCATCCACTCCTCAAATCCACGTCCAAAATGTCTGAGGGCATAGCCTGTAGGCAGTCGGGGTGCTTTGACATCCGATCCAGGACTGGTCCCCGACTTATCTCTGTTACCCTCCAACTTCCCACAACAAGTAAGCCAGGATCCTTTGAAAAAGAGTGACCTAGGGAGAAAAGCTGCAAGTAACAAGACAATGTGACACAGAAAATTCAAATAGCACTTGTTTAGTTAAAACTGAACAAGTGGAGCATCAACAGTAAAGATGCATACAGGTAGAGTTCAAAATCTGCATGCTGATAAGCTTAAACTATAGTGTGTTTTCACAGATATTACAACATCTAAATCACATATACACATTATAAATTGTACATTATATATATATATATATATATATATATATATATATATATATATACACATACACACACACACATACATACGCATGGTCCGATTTGCAGTTTTTTCTTTAATTCATTCTACTTGGGCCCTGCAATTGTAATCCAAGGTCCGTTTGATTGAGTAATCGTTTGGATACCGCATAGACTCTCTATTTTTTAGTGGGACCCCTGCGCACACCTGTATTGAATAAGCGCATGGTCCGGTTTACTGTTTGCATTGTTTTTAATCGGGGATCTTCATAGCCTGTCCGCATCATAATTTGGGACCTCCGCGCATGATATTATTCACGTGCAAGGCCTGGGTTGTTACTCTTAAAGAAGCTACATTTTAATAGAGATACACTTAAAGAAGCTACATTTTAATTGAGATGCGACGATAGGCATCTACCTTTAGTCTGTTTTGTGCTCAATTGGCCTATAATAGCTAAAAGGTTCTAACTGATTTAGAGAAGATCTAACTACTCACTGACTGTATTTCTATCTATCTTTGTGACATTGGCTGTTTTCTCTGCACTAGCAAGGGCTCGTGTTGATGTATATGTTAGTCCAAGTGCTTCGTTTTTAATCTCTGCCATAACATCTCCTTTTGGGTTTTTGTGACGAATGCATTCAACAGCTGATTTGTGGAGGGAAAATTACTGCATTTTATCGTTGTATTAGCTTTTGCGATCCAAACGATCAGCAAACGCCATGACTAGTTGATGTATACATATTTTTTTAAGGTAATTTGGGGTTTCTCTAGGACCATTTGCATATTGATGTGTACTGTGTTACAACGACTACAAAGCTGTGGTGTTTGAAGGACAGCTAACCTGGCATAGAAATGCAATGTTACTATTCAAATGCTGTAACTGCTAGAAATTGCTTTGATGTACTACTTTTTACTGTTATTTCACTACAGTCTTAACATAAACCTTTTTATTAGTTTTTCTAACACTACTTCTCTCTCTAATCTCTTCACCCTGTTATAGCTCTCTGCCCTGAGTTACCCCCGCAAGTTAACCTTCGAGGATACCTCAAAACCTACCTTCAAAACTCAGCTCTCCTAACTGCTCCAGAAAATATCAAACAACTAAGCAGGCTTCTCGGCTGCCTCACACCCCCTTGTTTTTTGGACTTTTCACCTACGGGAATCTAAGAAAGTATGTGTAACTGCAGATAACCATTAATCACTAATGTTTTGGTCTAATAAATGTTTAGTAGTACTCTAGCCTGCCCGGATAGCCAGCAGCCTTAGCTCCCCCCCCCACCCAATCCACACTAGCTGTACTCTTTTTCCAAGTATTGCCCCTAGGATATTCTAAGTGGCACAAGACCTCAGACTCCTCTGCAGATTTCTATGTTTCTGTCTTAAATCTGACCTCTCCCCTCGTATTGTATCTCCTAACTCTTCTAGCCCACTCTAGCTGCAACACAGCTCCTTCTAATCTCTCCCTCTAGCTTCTCATACTTCACTCCTGCCCAACACCTTAGGTCCTTCTTCCTTCCTACTTGCCCCACTGTGAACCTTCCTTCTCTGATTGACTCCGGAACCCTCGGGACCTCTTGGTTCTTCCCGCTCCGTTCGCCCTGCGGGCTCACTCCGCTCCCCTACCCTACCCCCAAATCCCACCCACCCCCAGTGCATCTAAATTTATCTTCCCCATAACCACACCCTCTGACACTCTTATCCAATTAAACACTTATTAACACCAACTACCCCTCCCTATCCCCACCCACATTAACCTCTACTTATCTGCCTCAGCTATATCACTTAAGCATTGTATTCCTTCTCACCTACTCCAATCCCAACTCTTCTTTCCACCACCAACCTTATACATTCATATTTAACTACTCCTATATGAACTTATCTCTCTTGCTCGAACATATAACCCATCTATCACATAGCAGTTCTACATTACAATCTAACACACTACATCTGACCAGATATATCCAGTTGCTATTCATATAGTATCTGCTATATTGCATATTCCTCTATCCCAATACCACTATTCTAATAACTCCTCTCCACTATGCCCTCTAAACACCCCTTCACCTTCCTTTCACTATTACTACTATTCTCCTTATCCTTCTTCTACTATCTCTCCCAACCTACAATTTCCACCCACCCCCAAGCCTTTCATATAACTAACCCTCACAACACAGCCTTCTCACCCTCATACTCTCTTATTTCCCCCCACCTATATTCCTCTGAAAACCTCCTTCTCTTTCGACATAAGCTTATCTCCTCTTATTCTAACCTTTCAACCATAACTGTTAACAAACCCCTCCAATTCACAAAACAACTCAATCTCATCTCCTTGCTAACTACTCACATAGACTGTTATATACTACACCTGATATCCACTCTCATATCTGGAGACATCCATCCTAACCCAGGCCCCACCACTACTACTGCTATAAATAAATCTCTATTATTCACTTCCTTAAATTCTCAAAGCATAGTAAACAAAGTCCCAAACCTACATGCTTGGTTCATACATAATAAACCTGACATCCTCACTATTTCAGAAACCTGGCTAAAACCACACATTAAAGACTCTGAAATAGTTCCTCCTAACTACTCCATCATAAGAAAAGACAGACCTCACAAAAAAGGCGGAGGAGTAGCCCTTCTATACACTTCCTCCCTAGTAGTCACTCCATATAACAAACCTACTCCACACTTTAACAATGCCGAACTTCTCCTTACAATGCTGCAAATCAACAATCACAAACATATATGTATAGCTTCCCTTTACATCCCACCAGGGGACAATATTTCCACACTTGAACTCATTCTCTCCTGGCTATCTAGTAACATTAAAAATGAAACCATAATCCTAGGAGATGTTAATATTAACTGGGCCCTTATACAGTCTCCTACAAACCCCACTAACATCAACCTCTACAATTTCTCACAACTGATCACTCTGGTAACCCACCCTGCTAAAAACCCCTCCAATGGGAGTATATTGGATTGGATTCTAGTCTCCCACCCTCACTACTTCACCAACACTGGCACTCTTCCCAACCCACTTGGTGACCACTTACTCACCTTTACCCACCGGCTTCCCACTATCCTTCAGCATACTCACAACCACATTACAATCCGTGATTACAAAAACTTCAACCCAGTAATCTTTTCAAGCTCACTGCAAGCAATTAATTGGAACTGTCTAAAAACACTATCCCTTGACGATGCAGTCTCTTACTTTAACTCAACTTTCTTAAAAGTACTCGACTCCCAAGCCCCTTTACGGACTAAAAGAATAAAAACTAAATCAGCCCCATGGCTCTCCAAAACTACTCTTGCTATCATGAGACATAGAGACAAAGTCTGGGGACGCTACCAAAAACACACGACAACATCACTCCTTAACGAATATAAAATCCTCCAAAACAAAGTAAAGAAACTCATTACTTCTGATCGTCAAAACTACTTCTCTACACTCCAAAACCAAAATAAAAACAACCCACGGAAATTCTGGAAAGGGATCTCTACTCTCCTCCACCCCAGCAAACCGGATATTCCCACCCCAGACCCAAATGCTCCAGATCATGACTTAGCCACCCAATTCAATTCCTTCTTTATTGATTCAATTTCTAAATTACCCTCCTCTTTCTCTAACACCTCTTTACTATCTAATATCCCCTTACCCACCCCCACTATTCCTATTTCTATACCATACTCCTCACCCACTAACTCCTCTACCCCCTCTTCTACACCTACTCTATCCCCATCTCCACCTCCCCAAAACTCCCCCCCTCCTGACTGCCCCCTCTTCTCATTAAATCCAATACCAACATCTACTATTAAAAAACTTCTTCAGAAATTGAAACCATGTACCAATGCTCCTGATAATATCCCTTCTTACTTTCTCAGTATAGCCGCTGAAACCCTTGCCTACCCCATTAGCATCTTAATTAACCACTCTCTACAAGAATACACAGATCCCCAAATCTGGAAACAAGCCTTTATTATACCTCTACATAAAGGTGGTAACAATAATAACATTACTAATTTCCGTCCCATAGCCATCCTGTCCCCCATTTCTAAACTCTTAGAAAAATGTGTCCAACTTCAGCTCCTTCCTCACCTCCTAGACAACCATCTTATAACTCCCACACAGCACGGTTTCAGACCTAATCATAGCACCATGACAGCCCTCCTCTCCTTCCTTGAGGTTGTAAATAAAGCCCGTGACTCTGGAAAAATTGTTTCCACCTTACTTCTTGACCTCTCCAAAGCCTTCGATACTATCTCACATAGCCTGCTCTTAAACAAACTCTCCAAACTTCACCTGTCTTCCTCCTCTTTGAACTGGTTCTCTAGCTACCTATCTAACAGAAGCCAAGCTGTAAAATGGAAAAAAGCTACCTCCTCTTTCCTTGGTACCCCTACAGGATTTCCCCAAGGCTCCATACTGGGTCCTCTTCTCTTCAACATCTTTATAAATGACTTCCACAAATCTATCCCTTTCTCTAGCATCATCCAATATGCGGATGACTCAACTATCATCTGTTCTGCCTCTTCTATTACTACCCTACAAAAACTTACTCAAGATGCCTTCTCTTCCACAGAACAATGGATGCTATGTAATCATCTAGCTCTCAATGCTTCCAAAACCAAATTAATGTTATTTACTCCTTCCAAAGTCATCCCTCCCGACATGGGTACCTTCTCAATTACTACTCTACACAACTCACCTCTTGAAATAGTATCAGAAACCAAGCTTCTTGGGGTCCAAATCGATAACCAACTGAAATTTAACTCCCACCTGCAAATTAACTTCAAAAAAACACACCAGAAACTTGGCATGCTTTATAGACAGAACACCTGCCTCACATCTGCCACTAAAATCACTCTTTCTACCTCCTTCCTAATACCATCCCTTCTATATGGTGCCCCACTACTAACTAATCTTCAGTCCTGTTTAAAACAACAACTTACCTCCTGTTACAACAAAATTGCAAAATTCGCCACCAGCCAAAACTCCTCCACCCACCACTGCATCTCCCTCCATAAGCTAAAATGGCTAGAACTTCCCAATCAACTAACTTATACTCAACTAACTCTAGCCCATAAGCT